>NC_060272.1:90364166-90603896 GCF_021613505.1 Equus quagga
TGCCCGCCCCGTGGGGCTAGGGATTGCCGGAGATCTCGGAGAGGACCAGGGCGGGGGGAACTTTCAAAAGGCCGGTTCTGCGACCCGGAGGGGAAGCGCCGGAGCTCCGCCGGGCAGCAGACAAAACTCCCTGTCTGCCATTGGCAGAGGGGCCACGCCCAGCATTCACGGCTCCGGCAGAGGCCAGGAGAGAAGCCCTGAGAGCGGGGCGACCCCCAGCTGCCGTTGCCCGCCCCGTGGGGCTAGGGATTGCCGGAGATCTCGGAGAGGACCGGGGTGGGGGGACCTGTCAAAGGCCGGTCCTGTGACCCGGAGGGGAAGTGCCGGGGCTCCGCCCGGGCAGCAGACAAAACTCTCTGTCTGCCGTTAGCAGAGGGGCCACGCTGAGCATTCACGGCTCTGGGAGAGGCCCGGAGAGAATCCCAGAGGGCGGGGCGACCCCCAGCTGCCGTTGCCCACCCCGTGAAGCTAGGGATTGCCGGAGATCTCGGAGAGGACTGGGGCTGGAGAGAGTTCCAGAGACCCAGCTTAGTAGCCTAGGGGGAAACCCTACAGGCTCACAGCAGTCTTAGGGAAAGCCTCTGCACAGCACCAGTAGAAGGCACCCAGCCGCCAGCCACAAGGCTGGAAGACCCCAGGGCAAAAGCAGCATAGCTAGGTGTACTAACCACAGACTGTAGAAGATGCCAATAGCTCTCCTGCGACCTATAGAGGACAAGTGAGATTTGGTGGGTGCCGACAGCAACGGAGCGACAAATATAAGTGATCCCACCCCTGGCTGCTGGAAAAGCCCATAACACCGTTGCAGACCCCAAGGAGAGAGCACATCTAGGTGGGCTGCAACAGTAGGCACCTGCAGCCTGAAGCCCCCCTGTGACGGCCCCCACGGCAGAGGAGGGAATCCAAAGGGCCACTGTGGCTACGAAGAGGGGCCCAGGCCCAGTTAGCAACTACGGACAGGATTCCTGGTTGGTGAAATATAAACAGCTGCTCCTCCCTCTGCAGCAGCTGAAACAAGTGAAAGGAGCAACTAAACTCTATTTCCATGCGGAGGCACAAATCAACAACATCAAGCAATATGAAAAAATACATTAAATCTCCAGAACAGAAAGAAAGCAACAAATACACAGAAAACAATCCCAAAGAAAATGAGATGTATAACCTAAATGACGATGACTTCAAAACAGCCATCATTAAGATTCTCAATGAGTTAAGAGAGAATTCTGACCGACAACTCAACGAGTTCAGGAGCTATGTCACAAAAGAGTTTGATACGATAAAGAAGAACCAAACAGAAATATTGGAAATGAAGAACACAATAGAGGAGATTAAGAAAAATCTAGATGCTCTGAATAGTAGGGCCGATAATATGGAGGAAAGAATTAGCAATTTGGAAGATGGCAATATAGAATTGTTGCAGGCAGAGGAGGAGAGAGAAGCAAGACTTAAAAGAAATGAAGAAACTCTCCGAGAATTATCAGACACAATTAGGAGATGCAACGTAAGGATTATAGGTATACCAGAGGGAGAAGAGAAGGAGAAAGGGGCAGAAAACCTATTCAAAGAAATAATGGCTGAGAACTTCCCAAATCTGGTGAGGGAGATGGATCTTCAGGTGACAGAAGCCAATAGATCTCCAAACTTTATCAATGCAAGAAGACCAACTCCACGGCATATAGTAGTGAAGCTAGCAAAAGTCAACGACAAGGAGAAAATATTAAGGACAGCCAGGCAAAAGAAACTAACCTACAAAGGAACCCCCTTCAGGCTATCAGCAGATTTCTCAGCAGAAACTTTACAGGCTAGAAGAGAGTGGAATGATATATTCAAAAATCTGAAGGACAAAAATCTACAGCCGAGAATTCTCTACCCAGCGAAAATATCCTTCAAATACGATGGAGAAATAAAAACTTTCCCAGATAAACAAAAATTAAGGGAGTTCATTGCCACAAAACCTCCTCTTCAGGAAATCCTCAGGAAAACCCTCATTCCTGAAAAATCCAAAAAAGGAAAGGGGCTACAAAACCAAGAGCAGAGGAGATAAGTAGAAGGACAACAACAGAGAGTAGCAGCTCTACATCAGAACAGATTAAACCATGGGACGAGAAACAAAGGAAACTGAAGAAAACCAGAAAACAAGACACAAAATGGGAGTGGTAGGCCCCCACGTCTCAATAATCACTCTAAATGTAAATGGATTGAACTCCCCAATCAAAAGACACAGAGTGGCAGGATGGATCAAAGAACAAGATCCAACAATATGCTGCCTCCAGGAAACACACCTCAGCCCCAAAGACAAACACAGACTCAGAGTGAAGGGATGGAGAACAATACTCCAAGCTAATAATGAACAAAAGAAAGCAGGTGTCACTATACTAATATCAGACAAGGTAGATTTCAAAGCAAAACAGATAAAGAAAGATAAAGAGGGACAGTATATAATGATAAAAGGGACTCTCCACCAAGAAGACATAACACTTATAAATATATACGCACCCAACACAGGAGCACCAAAATTTGTAAAGCAACTCTTAATAGAACTAAAAGAAGACATCAACAACAATACAATAATAGTAGGGGACCTCAACACACCATTAACACCAATGGACAGAACATCCAGACAGAAAATCAACAAGGAAATAATAGAATTAAATGAAAAATTAGACCAGATGGACTTAATAGATATATATAGAACACTTCATCCAAAAACAGCAGATTACACATTCTTCTCAAGTGCACATGGAACATTCTCAAGGATTGACCATATTTTGGGAACCAAAGCAAACATAAATAAATACAAGAGAGTTGAAATAATATCAAGCATCTTTTCTGATCATAACGCTATTAAACTAGAAATCAACTACAAGAAAAAAGCAGAGAAAGGTGCAAAAATGTGGAGACTAAACAACACACCTCTCAACAAACAATGGATCATTGAAGAAATTAAAGAAGAAATCAAATATTATCTGGAGACAAATGAAAATGAGAACACGACATACCAAATCATTTGGGATGCAGCAAAAGCAGTCCTAAGAGGGAAATTCATTGCAATACAGGCTCACCTCACTAAACAAGAAAAAGCTCACGTAAGCAACCTCAAACGACACCTAACAGAACTAGAAAAAGAAGAACAAACAAAGCCCAGAGTCAGTAGAAGGAGGGAAATAATAAAAATAAGAGCAGAAATAAACGATATTGAAACAAAAAAGACAATAGAAAGGATCAATGAAACAAAGAGTTGGTTCTTCGAAAGAATTAACAAAATTGACAAACCCCTAGCCAGACTCACCAAGAAAAGAAGAGAGAAAGCGCAAATTAATAAAATCAGGAATGACAGAGGAGAAATCACAACAGATACCAATGAAATACAAGAGATCATAAGAGAATACTATGAAAAACTATATGCCAACAAATTGAACAACTTGGAAGAAATGGACAAATTCCTAGACTCCTACAATCTCCCCAAACTGAATCAGGAAGAAATGGAGAATCTGAATAGACCAATCACAAGTAAGGAAATAGAAACGGTAATCAAAAACCTCCCCAAAAACAAGAGTCCAGGACCAGACGGCTTCTCTGGAGAATTCTACCAAACATTCAAAGAAGACTTAATACCTATTCTCCTCAAACTGTTCCAGAAAATTGAGAAAGATGGAGAACTCCCTAACACATTCTATGAAGCCAACATCACTCTGATCCCCAAACCTGACAAGGACAACACAAAGAAGGAGAACTACAGGCCAATATCACTGATGAACATAGATGCAAAAATCCTCAACAAAATTTTGGCAAACCGATTACAGCAATACATCAAAAAGATTATACACCATGATCAAGTGGGATTTATACCAGGGACACAGGGATGGTTCAACATCCGCAAGTCAATCAACGTGATACACTACATCAACAAAATGAAAAACAAAAACCACATGATCATCTCAATAGACGCAGAGAAAGCATTCGACAAGATCCAACACCCATTTATGATAAAAACCCTCAGTAAAATGGGTATAGAAGGAAAGTACCTCAACATAATAAAGGCCATATATGATAGACCCACAGCCAACATCATACTCAATGGACAAAAGCTGAAAGCCATCCCTCTGAGGACAGGAACAAGACAAGGGTGCCCACTTTCACCACTCCTATTCAACATAGTACTGGAGGTGCTGGCCAGAGCAATTCGGCAGGAAAAAAAAATAAAAGGAATCCAAATAGGTAACGAAGAAGTAAAACTCGTGTTGTTTGCAGACGACATGATCTTATACATAGAAAACCCCAAAGAATCCACAGAAAAACTATTAGAAATAATCAACAACTACAGCAAAGTAGCAGGGTATAAAATTAACGTGCATAAATCAGTAGCATTTCTATACACTAACAATAAACTAACAGAAAAAGAACTCAAGAACTCTATCCCATTCACAATCGCAATGAAAAGAATAAAATACCTTGGGATAAACTTAACCAAGGAAGTGAAGGATCTATACAATGAAAACTACAAGACTTTCTTGAAAGAAATTGACGATGACATAAAGAGATGGAAAGACATTCCTTGCACATGGATTGGAAGAATAAACATAGTTAAAATGTCCATACTACCTAAAGCAATATACAGATTCAATGCTATCCCAATCAGAATCCCAAGAACATTCTTCACAGAAATTGAACAAACAATCCTAAAATTCATATGGGGGAACAAAAGACCACGAATTGCTAAAGCAATCTTGAGCAAGAAAAACAAAGCCGGCGGAATCACAATCCCTGATTTCAAAACATACTACAAAGCTACAGTGATCAAAACAGCATGGTACTGGTACAAAAACAGGTCCACAGATCAATGGAACAGAATTGAAAGCCCAGAGATAAAACCACACATCTATGGACAGCTAATCTTCGACAAAGGAGCAGAGGGCCTACAATGGAGAAAAGAAAGTCTCTTCAACAAATGGTGCTGGGAAAACTGGACAGCCACATGCAAAAGATTGAAAATCGACCATTCTTTTTCACCACACACCAAAATAAACTCAAAATGGATCAAAGACCTAAAGATTAGGCCTGAGACAATAAGTCTTTTGGAAGAGAATATAGGCAGTACACTCTTTGACATCAGTTTCAAAAGAATCTTTTCGGACACTGTAACTCCTCAGTTGAGGGAAACAATAGAAAGAATAAACAAATGGGACTTCATCAGACTAAAGAGCTTCTTCAAGGCAAGGGAAAACAGAATTGAAACAAAAAAACAGCTCACTAATTGGGAAAAAATATTTACAAGCCACTTATCTGACAAAGGGTTAATCTCCATAATATACAAAGAACTCACACTGCTTAACAACAAAAAAACAAACAACCCGATCAAAAAATGGGCAGAGGACATGAACAGACATTTCTCAAAAGAAGATATGAATATGGCCAATAGACACATGAAAAGATGTTCATCATCGCTAATCATCAGGGAAATGCAAATCAAAACTACACTAAGATATCACCTTACCCCCGTTAGATTGGCAAAAACATCCAAAACCAAGAACGACAAATGTTGGAGAGGTTGTGGAGAAAGAGGAACCCTCATACACTGTTGGTGGGAATGCAAACTGGTACAGCCACTATGGAAAACAGTATGGAGATTTCTCAAAAAGTTAAAAATAGAAATACCCTATGACCCAGCCATCCCATTACTGGGTATCTATCCTAAGAACCTGATATCAGATATCTCAAGAGTCCCTTGCACCCCTATGTTCATCGCAGCATTATTTACAATAGCCAAGACGTGGAACCAGCCTACATGCCCAGAAACTGATGATTGGATAAAGAAGATGTGGTATATATACACAATGGAATACTACTCAGCCATAAAAAAAGACGAAATTGGCCCATTCACAACAATGTGGATGGACCTCGAGGGCATTATGTTAAGCGAAATAAGTCAGTCAGAGAAAGACGAACTCTATATGACTCCACTCATAGGTGGAAATTAGTATATTGAGAAGGAGATCTGATCGGTGGTTACCAGGGAAAAGGGGGGGTGGGGGGAGGGTACGGAGGGGGAAGTGGTGTACCCACAACATGACTAACAAAAATGTACAACTGAAATTTCACAAGCTTGTAATCCATCATAACATTAATAAAAAAAAAAAAAGATTAGTTTACATAGCAATAAAAAGCAATAAAATTCCTCTGCATAACTTAATATATCAAATTAAAAAAAAAAAAAAAAAAAAGAAAAGATGGAGACCAGAGTGCAGTGGGATGACATATTGCAAGTGCTGAAAGAAAAGACTATCAACCAAGAATTCTATATCCAGCAAAACTACCCTTCCAAAATGAAGAAGGGTTTAAGATATTCCTAGATAAACAGAGAATTTGTCACCAACAAACCTGCCCTGCAAAAAAATATTAAAGAGAGTCCTTCAAACTGAAATGAAAAACCACTAGATGGTAACTTGAAAGTACATCAAGAAATTGATAAAGGTAACTAAATAAATAAATATTAAAAACAAATATATTTTTGTCTGTAACTTTTCCTCCTATCTTAGTTTAAAAGCTACTGTATAAAGCAATAATTATAAATCTGTGTTGATGGTCATACAATGTATAAGGATGTAGCGTGTATCACAATAACAACATGAAGGTTGGGGCAGGGACACAAAGCTATATAGGAGCAAAGTATAACATTTAAATAAAGTTGGTATTAATATGAACCAGAATGTTATAAACTAAGATGTTAATTGTAATCCCCTGGGCAACTACTTAGGAAATAACTCAAAAGATATATAGGAAAAGAAATGACAAGAAAATTAAAATGGTACACTAGAAAAAATATACTTAGGACAAAAGACGGCAGTAGTGGAGGAAGAGAAACAAAAAAGATAGAAAACATATAGAAAACAAATAGCAAAATGGCAGGTGCAAGTATTATCTTGTCAGTAATTATATTAAGTGTAAGTGGACTAAACACTCCAATTCAAAGGCAGAGATTGGCAGAATTGCCCAACTATAAGCTGTCTACAGGGAATACACTTTAGACTCAAAGACATAATTGTCTGAAAGTGAAAAGGTGAAAAAAGATATGTCATCAAAGAAGTAACAAAATGAGAGATGGGGTGGCTATACTAACATCAGACAAAATAGACCTTAAGACAAAAATTGTTAATAGAGACAAAGAAGGACGTTTTATAATGATAAAAGACTCAATCCATCAAGAAGATACAACATTTACAAACATATATACACCTAACAATGAAACCCCAAAATACATGAAGCAGAATCAACAGATTTGAAGGAGAAATAAACAATTCAAAAATAATAGTTGGAGATTTCAATACCCCCACTTTTAATAATGAATAAACCAAGTAACAGAAAATCAATAAAGAAATAAATACTTGAACAACACTATAAACTAGCTAGACTATGAGACATTTAAAGAAGACTAAATCCAACAATAGCAGGATACATTTTTCTCTCAAGTACACATGGATCATGCTCCAGGACAGCTCATATGTTAGGCCATAAAACAAGTCTCAATAAATTTGAGTGAACTAAAGTCATATGAAGTATGTTCTCCAACTACAATTAGCAATCAATAACTGGGGGCCAGGCCTGTGGCCAAGTGGTTAAGTTCGTGCTCTCTGCTTCAGCGGCCCAGGGTTTCACCGGTTCAGATCCTGGGCATGGACATGGCACCGCTCATCAAGCCGTGCTGAGGCAGCGTCCCATATACCACAACTAGAAGGACCCACAACTAAAAATATACAACTATATACCAGGGGGCTTTGGGGAGAAAAAAAGGAAAAATAAAATCTTAAAAAAAATAAAAGACATCAACTGAAGGAAATATGAGAAATTTACAAATATGTGGAAATTAAACAACACACTTTTAAACAACTAGTGGGTCAAAGAAGAAATCACAAGGGAAATTAGAAAACACATTGGGATGAACACAAACAAAAACACAACATGCTAAAACTTACGGGATGCAACAAAAGCAGTGCTCAGAGGGAAATCTATAGTTGTAAATGCCTATATTAAAAAAGAAGAAAAGAGCTCAAATCAATAACCTAGCCTTCCACCTTACAAAACTACAAAAAGTAGAGCAAACTAAACCCAAAGCCTGCAGAATTGAGGAAATAATAAATATTAGAGCAGAAATAAATGAAATAAAGAAGAGATAAGCAATAGAGAAAATTAGTGAAACCAAAATCAGTTCTTTGAAAAGATAAACCTGACAAATTTTTAGCTAGACTACAAGAAAAAAACAGAGAAATTCAAATTACTAAAATCAAGAATTCAAGATACTATTTCTGACCTTACAAACATAAAAAGAATTATAAAGGAATACTATGAACAATCGTTTGTCAACAGATTAGATAATAAAGATGAAATGGGGGCCAGCCCAGTGGCACAGCAGTTAAGTTCACACGTTTTGCTTCTCAGTGGCCCGGGGTTCGCTGGTTCAGATCCCAGGTGCGGACATGGCACCGCTTGGTAGGTGTCCCACATATAAAGTAGAGGAAGATGGGCACGGATGTTAGCTCAGGGCCAGGCTTCCTCAGCAAAAAAGAGGAGGACTGTCAGTAGTTAGCTCAGGGCTAACCTTCCTCAAATAAATAAATAAATAAATAAAATATAAAGATGAAATGGATAAATTTCTAGAAAGACAGAAACTACCAAAACTGAATCAAGAAGAAATTGACTATCTGAATAGGCCTATAACAAATAGAGAATTGAATTAATAATCAAAACTTCCCACAAAGAAAACCCCAAGCTCAGATGACTTCATTTGTGAATGCTACCAAACACTTAAAGAAGAATTAACACCAATCTTTAAGAAACTCTGGCAAAAACCATGAGGAAGGAACACTTCCCAACTCACTACCCCGATCCCAAATAGACAAATAAATCACAAGAAAACTACAGATCAATATCACTTTTCAATATAGATGTAAAAATCCTCAATAAAATATAAGCACAGTAACTCCAGCAACGTATAAAAAGGATTATACAGTATGATAAGTGGGATTTATCCCAGGAAGGCACTGTTGACCCAATATATGAAAATCAATCAATGTAATACACCACATTAATAAAATAAAGGACAAAAAACACATGGTCATTTCAATAGATACAGAGAAAATATTTGACAAAATCCAATATCTTTTCATGGTAGAAACACTCAACAAACTAGGAAAAGAAACTTCTTCAACTTTTTCAAGAGCATCTAAGAGAAATCCACAGTTAACCTCATATGTAATGGGAAAAAACCAAAAACTTTCCCCCATAGATCACGAACAAGAATGTCTTCTCTTGCCAATTCTGTTCAACATTATGCTGGAGGTTCTAGCCTGGGCAATTAAGCAGGGTAACAAAGTAACAGGCATACAAATTGGAAATAAAGAATTAAAACTATCTCTATTCTCAGATGACATGATCTTGTAAATTCTACAGAATACACAAACTATTAGAGCTAATAAATGAGTTCAACAAGGTTGCAGGATATAAAGTCAATATTCAAAAATCTACTGTATTTCCATATACTAGCAATGAATAATCCAAAAATGAAATAGCACGATTCTATTTATAATAGCATTGTGACCAGAAACCAGGCAAGGAAAGGGTTAATGAAAATCTGATCCATACCAACACAGTCTGTCAGATGTTTTCCAGACAAGGAGAAAACTAAGTGTGCTGTTTTTCAGAAGTTGATGTACTTGTTCTTGGAGAGGTTGCCATCCTACAGTGAAACTCACATGGTTGCAGCAGGACCCCTGCAAATTGCTGCAGCTCTAAGTGTCCAAAAGTTACCTTGGACCAGTTATGTAATGGCATGTTTCATTGAGCTCCTTATGTAATGGCCTGTACATGGGCCCTGATTAGGCCCAGTTGTTACAGAGCTGTAACATATCCTCTGCTCTCTGGGGTCTAAAGTCTCCACAGGCACTAAGCTCGAGGTAGGCACTGCTTTGGGAGCAATCCCTGGTGTTCTCCATTGCTTGTGCAAGCAATAAACCTTTTTTCTTCACCCACTTCAACCTTGGTTGTGCTTTTCAGTTCCATATTCACCAAGAGACAGACCCATTGACTTTGGTTACAGCATCATAAACAATAAAGTACTCAGAAATTAGCAAAATGAGTGCAAGACCTGTACATTGTAAACAAAATATCATTAGAAGAAATTAAAGAAGACTTAAACAAATGGAAAGATATCCCATGTTCACAGATTAGAAGATTTAGTATTGTTACTACGGCAATAATACTCAAATTGATTTCCAGATTCAAGGCCATCTTTATCAAAATCCCAGCTGCCTGTTTTGCAGAAATTGGCAAACTCATCCTAAAATTTCATATAAAAATGCAAGGGACCTGGAATAGCCAAAACAACCTTGAAAAACAAGAACAGAGTTGGAGGACTCACACTTCTGGATTTTGAAACTTAATATATAGCTACAGCGATCAAGGCAGTGTGGTACCAGCATAAGGACAGATAGATTGATCCATGGAATATAATTGAGAATCCAGAGATAAACCTGTACATTTATGGACAATTGATTTTCAATAAGGGTACCAAGACGATTCAAAGGAAAAAGAATAGTCTTTTCAACAAAAGGACAAGTGGATATCCACATACAAAATAATGAAGTTGGGCCCATTCCTCACATCATACAAAAAAAATTAACTTGAAGTGGATCAAAGATCTAGATGTAAGAGCCAAAACTACAAAACTCTTAGAAGAAAACATAGGCATAAATCTCAGTGACCTTAAATTCAGCAATGTTTTTAAACATGACACAAAAAGCACCAGAAACACAATAAAAAACGGATAAATTGAACTCATCAAATGTAAACAGTTTTGTGCTTCAAAGGACACCATAAAGAAAGTGAAGACAACCCACAGAATGGGAGAAAATATTTTCAAATGATACATCTAATCAGAGTCTAGTATCTAAAATATATAAAGAAGTTTTACAACTCCAATAAAAACACAAATAATCCAATTTCAAAATGAGTAACAGATGTGAATAGATATTTCTGCAAAGAAGATATACAAATGTCCAATAAGCCCATGAAAAGATGCTCAACATCCTCAGTCTTTAGGGAAATGCAAGTCAAAAACCCACTGAAATACCACTTCACACCCACCAGGATGGCTATTTAAAAAAACAAAGATGGTGAGGATACGGAGAAACTGGAACTCTCATACATTGCTAAGGTACAGCTGCTCTGAAAAATGGTTTGACATTTCCTCAAAAAGTTAAACACAGAGTTACCGTATAACCCAGCACTTCCACTACTAGATATATACCCAAGAGAGTTGACAACATATGTTCATGCACAAAAAATTGCAAATGAATGTTGATAACAACATTATTCATAATATCCCCAAAGTGGAAACTACTCAAATGTTCATCAACTGATGAATGGATAAACAAAATGCAGTATATCCATATAATGGAATATCATTTAGCCATGAAAAAGAATGAGGTAGTGATGCATGCTACAACATGAGTGAATCCTGAAAACATTACGCCAGGTGCAAGTAAAGCCAGAGACGAAAGGGCATATATTGTATGATTCCATTTTTATATGTCCAGAATTGACAAGTTCACAGAGACAGAAAGTAGATTAGTCATTTCCAGGGACTTGGGTGTTGGGAGAATGGAGAATGACTACTAACGGGTACAGAGCTTCTTTGGGGACGATGAAAATGTTCTGGAAAGATACAGTGCTGATGGTTGCACAACACCGATTAGACTAAAAACCACAGACATATACTTTCAATGGGTAAATTTAATGGTATATGACTTATATCTCAATATTTTAAAAAGTAAGTCAGATCACAGCATTCTTTTCAAAACACTCCAAGAGCTTCATGTCGCAGAGAAGGAGTTAAAAGAATACACGACTTTACAGAGCCAGGCTTCCCACTGCTTCTCTGAGGTCCCCTCCAGCCACACTGCCTCTGTTCTGTTCTTCAAACCTGCCTTCCTGATCCCATATCAGGGCCTTTGCACTTGCTGTCCCCTCAGCCCTCCACATACCTGCACAGTTAACTTCTGTGCCTCCTGACGTCCATGCTTGAGTGTCCCCTTTTCAGTGAGGTCTTCCCTAACCACATGCCCCAGCACTTCTTGTCCCCATCCCTAGTTGGTTTTTTCCTTTTGCATTTATCACTATCTCATATACAACATGCTTTTCTTATTTATTTCTTAATTATTTATCGTCTGTCTCCTCCCACTAGAATTTAAGCTCCATGATAGCAGGAATTTCTGCCTGCTTGCTCACCGTTATATGTATTGCTCTCTACTGGGCACACAGTAGGTCCTGATTAAATATCTGTTGGTGACTACAGAACGGATGAATGCCGACAGGGGTAAACAGATTTGGAGCACCTGTCCTGAGGACGTGAGCTTTTCCAGCTTCAAACTGACATATTAATGACTTTTGGAATAACCTTTTCTGAAGGTTGGATACTGCCTGCTATCAAAGAGTGATTCAAGCAAAAGGTCTGCAGGATATTTTCTGACACCTGCTAGTTAATCATCGTAACCACACATGAAAGCGGCGAGCCCCAGGCTCTTTCTTTCAGCAGCTGAGCGTGAGCCTTGCTCAGCTTCTAATCTTTGATCCTCATGTTTCAGTTGCATTTCTGTCTAGGTTTCACCCAACGACACGGACTGCGGGTAACTCTCTCTCCCAGCACATCTGTGCTTTGAGTCTAACTGTGGGCCAGCTCTGTAGACTAAAAGACTTTCTGGGCGTGTGTGTCGACAGGAGGAGGAGCCCTCCGGCAGGAACTCCACACAGCTGACCCCACAGCCTCCTGAGCTCCAGAGGGCATCTTCGTTGAGTTTAAATGGGCCTTCCACCTGAGCCCTGCAGGAGTACCTGTAATGGCAAACATTTAAGAGCAGGATTGATGCACAGACTTTGATGTTTTTAACTTTTGATTCATTCACTTTAGGGATTCAGCCTCTCTTTGACTATGAACCTAAAAGATGAGAGAGAAGTTGCTTGGACTTCTAAAAAAGCTATAGTGCTTTCTGGAACTGAGCCTTAGCATGAAGAAATCCCTCTGTACTTCTGCCATCTCGATTCTCTATTTTGCAGATAAAATAGCTATTGCTTCGTGTCTGTGTAGTGCATAGCAAAAAGATAGGAAACAGAAAAAATTCAAAGGACTATCTCTGTTTCCTTCAAAATCTCCTTCTGCTCTGGCATCCTTAAATGTCTGTCCTGTTTATTCACAAAACATTTTCTCTGGAGCTGATCCTGTCCATGCCAATGATTTTCAGTAGCACCTGTACTCCAAATTACACAATCCAGCCCCAATTTCACACCTGTGTTTGGTCCACCTAAACGTCCCACAGGCTCTGCAGGTTCATTCTATTCAAGGCTGACACATTATCTTTCCACCAAAACAAAATAAAAATCTTCTAACAACAAATAACAAACCTACTTCTCCTTCTGTTGCCAAGCCTGATTCATGGCATTACCTCCTCCCACTCAGCAAAACCAGGAAGTTCAACATCCCTGCTCTGACTCTAGGCAAATTCTGTCAGTCATAAGTCACCGCTTTGATGCTATTCCAACGAACGTCCTAATTCTTCCTGACTATGTATATTTTGAAAGATTATCTCCTGCCCACCATCAAAAGCCGACATTGGGGCTTCCTTCTGCTCACTATCAGAGAGCTGGCTGCCCTCTGCTCCCACTTTCTACCATTAATTACTCAGGTGCCCATGGAAATGAAATCAGTTGTTTTCCCCAAGCCCTGCTGGCTGCCCTGGCACTGGCAGGGTTCTGCTGTGCTCTAAGGAAGATCTGGCTCCAAATGCCAGCCTACCACCTCCTGCCTGCACGAGCTTGGATACGGTATTTGAGCAATTCGTGAGTGTCAGTTTCTTCATCTCTAAAGTGGACATAAACTGATATCTCTCAGAGAGTGATTGTGAAGATTAAATAAAGAATGTCGAGCACCTGAAACATAACCATTAGTGTGTCCTTCTGGAAAATTAATTCTTTATCTGTCCGTTTCAGGTGACTACTCCCATCCCTCTCCTGAAGAAGGTAGCCCAGATGCATTTTGTCACCACCACGCTGACAAACCGGAAGTGTCCCAGGGCTCTGTTCCATCCTACCTCAACCAGACTCTGCGGGGAGGTCTCCGTCACTTCCGCTCAGTGTTTCCCAGCGCACGTTCTGCAGAACAGGGGCTCTGCAAGTCACTCTTAGAAAACAGGTGCCACGGGAAATGAGTGTGAGAAATGCTGCGTGTTGCAGCTTCATCTTGAGGAGTCACAATACACACTCGCTTTCATAAGCTTCTGAAAAAAGCCCTGTGGTAAAAAAATATACATTTAATCAAATGTTTTGCACAGTTATTTGACTGTAAGCTCTTTTCTTGCGTGAAACAACTTTTATTTTCCCAAGAGACAGACTGTAGTTTGCTCACTTGGCCTTAATCAGCTGAGTCCTTTCGTCACATTTTAGCAACAATACACAATTCATAAGTTTGAACTGGAGGAAGTACCTTCTAGACTGATATTCTAGAACAAGCTGCCCTTACTTATTGTATGCCACGCATGTAACAACACAGAAGTCTGACCTATAAACAAGGTATCATAATAAGGCATCGTAAAAGCACAGGGTATTAGAGACTCATTGATTTGCTCATTCTATTGAGCTGGGCCTCCCCAGACCTCCAAGGCAGGCTGTGCAAATATCACAGGTCCGTGTTTATGTCAGGGACGACTATACTGCGGGATCCTCATTAGTGGAGAGGCCGTTCCTCTTCCATTTCACCACCAGGCTGCCTCCTGACAGGCAGATGAGGCTCAGGGTTCCCAGGGTCCAGGCCCAGCCCTCAAGTTCAGCCAGGGCTGCGGCGGTCTGCATCAATCCTGAGGTCCCCTCCGATCGTCCAGTCAAGGATGAGGCTCAGGACTGAGAAACCTATTGTCCAGCGCACATGCATTATTCTCAAGAGCACACGATTGCTTTACCAGCGTGGGTTCTTTGTTCTTCTGAACTCTAAGTGTAAGCCAGGGATTGGAGCTAAGGGCTTCTCACATTTCGAGCCCTAGGCTCTGCTACCGCCGCATTCCTCCTAGGGAGACATCCTGTGCATCCAAGCTCCGCTTTCTAGAGGAACTTCTGTTAAGGAGACCGCAGCCAGAATTAACTGGAATAAACACTTTGGGCCACTGCGTTGCGGAAAGAACAGGAGCGAAGGACGAGGCTGCCCCCAAGTGGGAAATCCTCAAAGAGCAGCGACGCTTCAGTTTACACCTTAGTTCAAGGAACCGAACGGGCGCTGTATTTCCAGCTCCAAGACAGTCCCCACCCGTGAGAGCCGCTGCGGAGGAACCTGGGGTGCGGACTCTTTTACCATTATGGGGTCGTAGTGGGGGTAGAGGGGCTTTGAGAAAAAAGAATAGGCGAACGCAATGTCTCCCAGCCTCCCAACCCTATAAAGCATCCGGATTTAACCGGGTCCTCCCCTGGGAGATTTTGACTTAGCAGGCCAGGAGTGGGACCCTGGGGTCTGGATTTCTAACCAGTGTGATTCTGGTTTCTAACCAAGTGATTCTGGTCATCTGGCAGATTTGGAGATCTGGGCTGGGAAGCAACTTGCTGTTTTCTTGTCCCGTCCAGAGCAGGGGCCGAGCTCTCGCGGGTCACGAACCGCAGAAGCCGCGGTCGTCCCTGTGCTTTCCCGCAGTCGCCAGCCGCCACTCCCCGGTCTCCGCGGCAGCCGCTGCCAGAGCCGGCCCCGCGCCGCCCAGCCGCCGCGGTTTC
Organism: Equus quagga; assembly: GCF_021613505.1. Classification (NCBI taxonomy): domain Eukaryota; kingdom Metazoa; phylum Chordata; class Mammalia; order Perissodactyla; family Equidae; genus Equus; species Equus quagga. Next base: position 90,379,962 of record NC_060272.1, read on the forward strand.
CATGGCGACCCGCGCCGCGCCGCTTCCACCCGGCAGCGTCCGGTTCCACCGCGCTGCCCCGGCGCCGGCCGCCGACGAGACGGGGGTTCTGTCTAGGACAGTCACGCTAAGAAGTAACTGTTATTATTATCATCATTTTGCTTATTGATTTGAGTATTTCTTCTGCCCATTTATTTAAAATAAGCTTTAAGAGTTTTTTGGTTTTGTTTTGCTGGTGGGGAGGGAGGAGCAGAGGAGCACGTGCGATATGTCTTTTTAGTACTTTTATGTAACATTTTCACCTTCAGATTCAAATGCTTGCGACAGACGGACCGACCCGCTGGCTGAAAGAATTCATGATTTGTACCTGCCTTAGTGATTGACCTTTGGATGCCCTTCCTTTACTGTCAGGTCCCGCCTTTCTCTCCATGGGCTGCTGCCGCAGCTGAACCAGCTGGAGGACTTGCTCTAACCCGTGAGCTCTGGCTCATTCTATCAACCTCCCTTAGGAGAGGGCACCCCTTCTGGACGCGCTGGCGGTTCTGGTGGTCAACCCTTCGGCCTGGGCATTCCCTCACAGGGCTCCACAGTCAGCAAGGCCCCGGTGTTTCAGCTAGTCAGGTCCACCCAGGGGGCCTATCAGCTTTTATTTTTGGTTATCCAGGATGACCGCCGGATGACCTCTGAGTCAGGGTGCTTCCCCGGGGCAGTTTGGCTGTTTAGGATGACCTGAGGCTAAAGGGGAATCTAGACCTCTCAGGAGGCCAGTTGATGTGCAATGGGGGAGAAGTGGGGAGCAGCGCTGCTTTTACTTTTCACAGTAACCCAGTGGGGACCTATTATTGTGTAACTCCGTTGTACAGCAGAGGAAAGGGAGGCACCGAGAATTCCAGAAACTTGCCCAGTGGTGGAGTCCAGAATTAAACCCACACAGCGTCTGGCTTCCAACCTCACAATCAATACTCTGAATTTAGCTTCATTTTCTTTTGCCCTAATGGAGGTTTTATTCAAGCCCTACCCCCTCATTCATTTAATTTAAGTCAATTCATGCACTTATTAACAGTGAGCTGTTTCATTTCTGCTCCACCCCCTTGTTCCGCTGGGTCGAACGTAACCATATCCATTTTATTGACTTTTGTATCTGGCACACAGTAGGCTCTCAGGAAAGTGTGACAAATGAATAAAGAACAAAAAGAATGAGTGTTTCAGAGTTTTTGCATTTATCATATAAATTTGGAGGAGAAGGAAACATAACAGGTTAACAATTACCTTTTCTGGAACATGCACCTAAGATATTCTATCCCCATTTATTCTTGTAGCATGAGATAGGGAAGGAGTGTAAGTCCCATTTTTTCCCCTCTTTTTATGAATGAGGAAACTGACATTAAGACATAATGCTTACTCGTGGGAAGCTGAGATTTAAATCCAGGATTGTTTTTGCCTGACTCCAAAATCTGCGCTTTTTCCGCATACCACCCTGCCAGCTGGAGCATCTAGAATGCTGTAGTCATGGTCAAGGGGAAGGGAGACATTTTTTTTTTCTAAGTGAAAGTTTGATTGTAGGTCTGTTATTCTTTAGCCGGTAAACAAGCATGTGCACGAGAGGAGAGAGATGGACGGCATGCAAAGGACAGCCAAGTGCGGAGGCTGGGAGGTAGCGCCTCATGGAGAGAAGGCTGTGCTTTCCCTGGGGTCAAGGATCCTGGCTTAGGGAATCCTGAAGCTTCTATATTAAAACAGGGCCTGGGAAAACTAGAAGCGTTTTATCTATCAGCAGCTTCTATCACAGGCTTGCCTGAGAAGGAATTGCAGGTGGTTTTATTTTAAAGCAAGAAGGTATTGTGTAAGCACCAGAAACAGAACAATGGAGTCTGTTGGGTTTGGGGGGAGAAGGTTTGCTGTGGAGTATGTGGTGTTTTTCACAGTTTGCCTTGTGTTTCCTGGTTTGTATTACTAGAAGAAGAACCTCTTCTGCATTCTAGTCATTTACCAGGGCCCCTGTGGTTTGGCGTTAGGTGAGAGACAACCTCTGTTTCCAGTCTGTAACTGATACATTCTCCTAGTTTTCCCAGCACTTGTGTTAATGGAGTTAATACTTCTGTTTTCTTTTCTCCCATTGGTTGCCCTTTGTCTTTACTACCTACCCCCTGCTGTCCCTCTCATTGTGTGATTAGTACCTTAGCACAAGAACTAGTTTTACTAGTTCTTGTATTAACCACCCCCCTTGCCTTTGTCTTGCCTTCTGCTCCTCCCCCTAGAGTCTTTAGGGGTGACAGTTAAGCAATGCTGGTGGCTGCCCTGGAGAATGCTAGCATCTTGTTATGCCTGTAGGTGGCATGGCAGACTGCAGGCTGAGGAGGGGCTGGGAGGTAAGGCTTAATTCTTGGAAGATTCCAGTGGATTGCAAGAAATAGTATTAAAACAATGAAGAACTGAGGTCCAAAATAAAGATTCGTCAACTGTTTATAGTGACTGTGGCTCACCCTGCCCCCACGATCTGTAGCCCTTTGCCTAAGCGAAGATTTTTCTGGCTAAATTCTCTCATCTGGAAACCTCCATGCATGGTGTTTCTTCTGCCTGAAACATTCTTCTCACCCTTCTCCTGGCTGGGCTAACCTGATATAGCCATCAGGTCTTGGCTGAAGTAATACCTCTCCAGAAGTCTATTGCTATGCCCCTCCAGTGTGACCCCCAGCATCCTAAGCCCCTAAGATCACACATGTGAGACTGCACTATATTTGCTCGTCATATGTAATCAAATCATATATCATCATATATAAGAATATTAATACTGGCCTTCCCACAGAGTCCCTGTAAATGGATTGGGTTTCTATAACTGGACGCACCTCTAGGTATCTGAGGTTGAAGATTTTCCTACATAAAAAAGTTTGAGAAGCTAGGTTGGTGTCCTGCATAGGGGATGGTGGAGAGGTAAGGAGAAACCTCTGTTGATTGGAATCAGAGGTACTTGATTTTGAATAGGGTTTTATGAAGTTGTACCCTCTGGGTCACACAGTCTACCACTTATAGGAAATCAGAAAGGCTAATACAAACTTTTAAGTACTTGATGTGTTTAGATTTTTTTGTAGAAAAACTTATCAACTTAAAATAGACTGCTATAGATATAAGCTATTATGTGTTAGCCTCATGGTAACCACAAAGCCAAAACTTACAGTAAATACACAAAAGATAACAAGAAAGGAATGTAAGTCTACCAGTAAAAAATCAAATCACAAAGGAATAGAGCAAGAGAAGAAGAAAGGAACAGAGGAACTACAAAAACAGCCAGTAGACAATTAACAAAATGGCAATAAGTACACACCTATTAATAATTACTGTACATGTAAATGGACTAAATTCTCCAATCAAAAGACTTAGAGTGGCTGAATGGGTAAAAAAACAAGACCAATCTATATGTTGCCTACAAGCAGCTCACTTTAGATGTAAGGACACACACAGACTGAAGGTGAAGGGATGGAAAAAGATATTCCATGCAAATGGAAACCAAAAGAAGGCTGAAGTATTTATACTTACATCTGACAAAATAGACTTTAAAACAAAGACTGTAATGAGAGACAAAGTTGGATGTTACATAATGATAAAGGGGTCAATCCAGCAAGAGGAGATAACATTTGTAAATATTTATGTACCCAACATAGGAGGGCCTAAATATATAAAGCAGATATTAACAAACCTAAAGGGAGAAATAGACAGCAATATTATAATAATAGGTGATTTTAATGTCCCACTTATATTGATGGGTAGATCATCCAGACAGAAAATGAATAAGGAAACTGGTCTTAAACAACATTAGACAAGTTGGACTCAACAGATGTATACAGAACATTCCATCGAAAAGCAATAGAATATACATTCCTCTCAAGTGCACGTGGAACATTTTCCAGGCTAGCTCGTAAGTTAGGCCATAAAACAAGTATCAATAAATTTAAGAGGATTGAAATCATATCAAATGTCTTTTCTGACCACAGTGGTATGAAACTAGAAATTAGTTATCACATGAATAAAACTGGAAAATTCACAAATATGTGGAGATTAAACAACACGAAATCAAAAAAATCAAAGAATACCTTGAGACAATGAAAATAGAAATAGAATAGAAATATATATGTATAAATAGAATAGAAAAACTTGTGAGATGCAGCGAAAGGAATTCTAAGAGGGGAGTTCATGGCAATAAATGCATATCTTAAGAAACAAGAAAAATCTCAAATAAACAACCTAACTTTACACCTCAAGGCACTAGAAAAAAAAGGGCAAAGCCCAAAGTTAGTAGACAAAAAAAAAATAAAGATTAGAGCAGAGATAAAAGAAATAGAGACTAAAAAGACCATTGAGAAGATCAATGAAGCTAAGAGCTGATTCTTTGAAAAGATAAACAAAATTGAGAAGCCCTTAGCTAGACTCACCAAGAAAAAAAAAGAGGACTCAAATAAAATCAGAAATGAAAGAGAAGGTGTTACAACGAATACCACAGAAATACAAAGGCTCATAAGAGACCTCTATGAACAATTATATGCCAACAAATTGGACAACCCAGAAGAAATGGATAAATTCCTAGAAAGATACAACCCACCAAGACTGAATCACGATGAAATAGAAAATCTGAACAGAAAGTTTACTAGTAAGAAGACTGAATCAGTAATCAAAAGCCTCCCAACAGAAATGCAAATCAAAACTACACTAAGATATCACCTTACACCCGTTAGAATGACAAAAATATCTAAAACTAATAGCAACAAATGTTGGAGAGGTTGTGGAGAAAAAGGAACCCTCATACACTGCTGGTGGGAATGCAAACTGGTGCAGCCACTATGGAAAACAGTATGGAGATTCCTCAAAAAACTAAAAATAGAACTACCATACGATCCAGCCATCCCACTACTGGGTATTTATCCAAAGAGCCTGAAGTCAGCAATCCCAAAAGTCCTGTGCACCCCAATGTTTATTGCAGCACTGTTTACAATAGCCAAGACGTGGAAGCAACCTACGTGCCCATCAACAGATGAATGGATAAAGAAGATGTGGTACATATATACAATGGAATACTACTCAGCTGCAAAACAGAACAAAATCATTCCATTTGCAATAACATGGATGGACCTTGAGAGAATTATGTTAAGTGAAATAAGCCAGCAAGAGAAAGATAATCTGTGTATGACTCCACTCATATGAGGAATTTAAAACTATGGACCAAGAACAGTTTAGTGGATACCAGGGGAAAGGTGGGGTGGGGGGTGGGCACAAAGGGTGAAGTGGTGCACCTACAACATGACTGACAAACATTAATGTACAATTGAAATTTCACAAGATTGTAACCTATCAATAACTCAATAAAAAAAAAAAGGAAAAAAAAAAAAGCCTCCCAACAAACAAAAGTCCAGAACCAAAAGGCATCACTGATGATTTCTACTAAGTTTTCAAAGAACTAATACCAGTATTTCCCAAATGCTTCCAAAAAGTAGAAGAGGAGGGAACTCTTCCAAACTCACTTTATGAGGTCAGCATTACCCTGATAGCAAAAGCAGACAAGGACACACAAGACAATAAAATTAAAGGCCAATATCCCTGATGAAAATAGATGCCAAAATGCTCAACAAAATATTAGCAAACCAAATTCAACAAAACGTCAAAAGGATCATATGCTATGATCAAGTGGAGTTTATTCCAGGAGTATAAGGATGGCTCAACATCTGAAAATCAGTCAATATGATACACCACATTAGCAAAATGAAGGGTAAAAATCCTATGTTCATCTCACTAGATGCAGAAAAAGCATTTGAGAAAATTTAGCATTCATTTATGATAAAAAGTCTCAACAAAGTGGGTATAGAGGGAATCTACCTCAACATAATAAAGGCCATGTAAGATAAGCCCATAGCTAATATCATACTCAACAGTGAAAAACTGAAAGCCTTTCTTCTAGAATCAGGAACCAGACAAGGATGCCCACTCTCACCACTTGTATTATAGTAATGGAAGTCCTAGCTAGAGAAAATAGGCAAGGACAAGAAATAAAAGTTATCCAAATTGGAAAGGAAGAAATAAAACTGTCACTATTTGCAGATGATATGATATTATACGTAGAAAACCCTAAAGACTCTATCAGAAAACTGTTAGACTAATAAACAAATTCAGGAAAGTTTGCAGGATACAAGGTCAATACCCCAAAATCTTTTGCATTTCTGTACACTAATAACGAACTATCAGAAGGAGAAATTAAGAAAACAATCCCACTTACAACTGCATCAAAAATACTAAAATACCTAGGAATAAATTTAACCAAGCAGATGAAAGACCTGTATATTTAAAACGACAAGACATTAATTAAAGGAAATGAAGAAGAAACAAATAAATCAAAAGATCTTCTATGCCCATGGATTGGAGGAATCAATAGTGTTAAAATGTCCACATTACCCAAAGCAATCTACAGATTCAATGCAATCCCTACCAAAATTCCGGTGACATTTTTCAAAGAAATAGAACACATAATCCTCAAGTTTGTATGGAACTACAAAAAACCTGAATATCCAAAGCACTCTTGAGAAGACCAAAGCTGGAGGCATCATGCTTCCTGATTTCAAACTATATTACAAAGCTATAGTAGTTAAAATAGTGTGGTATTGGCATAAAAACAGATACATTGATCAATAGAACAGAATCGAGAGCCCAGGAATAAACCCACGCATATATGGTCAATTAGTTTATGACAAAGGAACCAAGAATGTACAATGGGGAAAGGACAGTCTCTTCAATAAATGGTATTGGGAAAACTGGACAGCCACAGGCAAAAGAATGAAACTTGACCACTATCTTACACCATACACAAAAGTCAACTCAAAGAGGATTGAAGACTTGAACATAAGACTTGAACCCATAAAAATCCTAGAAGAAAACATAAGCATGAGCTGCTTGACACAGGTTTGTGCAATGATTTTTTTAATCTGACACCAAAAGCAAAAGCAACAAAAGCAAAAATAAATGTGGAACTAATCATACTAAAAAGCTTCTACACAGCAAAGGAAATCTTCAACAAAATGAAAAGGCAAGCTTTTCCTTCAACAGAAAAGGAGACAATATTTGAAAATCATCTATCTAGTAAGGGGCTAATATCCAAAATATATAAAGAACTCATACAACTCAATAGCAAGAAAACAAAGAATCTTATTAAAAACTAGACAGAAAATCTAATGGACACTTTTCCAGAGAAGACATACAGATGGCCAACAGGTACATGAAAAGATGCTCAACATCACTAATCATCAGGGAGATGCAAATCAATACCACAGTGAGATATCCACACGTGTCAGAATGGCTGTTTTCAAAAAGAGAAGAAATAAGTGTTGTCAAGGTTGTGGAGAAAAGGGAATACTTGTACTTTGTTGGTAGGAATGTAACTTGGTGCAGCTACTATGGCAAACAGTATGGAGGCTCCTGAAAAAATTAAAAATAGAACTATCATATGATCCAGCAATTCCACTTCTAGGCGTTTATGCAAAGAAAATGAAAACACTAACTTGAAAAGATATATGTAGCCCCGTGTTCATTGCAACATTGTTTACAATAGCCAAGATAGGGAAACACCCTACGTAGCCATCAATAGAAGAATGGAAAGAGAAATGGTGGTGTGTGTGTGTGTGTATATATATATACGTATATATATAAAATATATATTATATATAAAATATACACACACACAATGGACTATTATTCAGCCATAACAAAGAAGGAAATCTTGCCATTGAGACAACATGAATGGACATTGCGGGCATTATGCTATGTGAACTAAGTCAGGTAGAGAAAGAAATACTGTATGATCTCTCTTATATGTGGAATCTTAAAAAAAAAACCCAGCTCATAGACACAGAGAACAGATTGGTGGTTGCCAGAGGCAGGGGGTGAGGGAAGGGAGAAATGGATGAAGGGAGTCAAAAGGGAAAAAGAAAAAAAAGGAATTATAGCTTATCATATTAAAAATTAAATAAAAGAGGTACAAAAAAATAAATAAGGGACCAAGTTCAGTGTATTGACTGGCATAGGGCCAAACTAGAATCATCAGCACGTTCAAGGAAACAGCCATACATCAGGTATCTGTCTTCTCATCTGTCTCCTGCTTTAGACTCCAGGCAGCTAAGCTCCATGCATGGTTCCTGCCATGCATACCATATAGTAGACCCTCAGTAAAAGTTGGCTGAATTGAGAACCTTGTTTCTAGATTGCAGTATGGAGTACATACCGAATGTTTTAAGTAAGCTTTTGAAATCGGGACCATTTTTTTTTAAAGATTTTATTTGTCCTTTTTCTCCCCAAAGCCCCCCAGTACATAGTTGTATATTCTTAGTCGTGGGTCCTTCTAGTTGTAGCATGTGGGATGCCACCTCAGCGTGGCTTGATGAGTGTTACCCTGTCCACACCCAGGATTCGAACTGGCGAAATACTGGGCCGCTGCAGCGGAGCGCGCAAACTTAACCACTCGGCCACCGGGCCAGCCCTGAAATTGGGACCATTTTGACAAGGCCAAATGGGCACTTGAAAAAAGTCAAGTGATGTCTGGGACAGACACTCCTCAATTCAGAGATGTGTCAGACCTGGGGACAGGATAGAGAGAAATTGAAAGATGTCCATTTCACACAGTCCTTGGTAATTTAAAAAAACAAAAAGAGATTTTTTTTTGTAATATCAAGAACCCCTTCAAAATGTCCTGATTCTCATGGAGCCCTTGCAGGAAGGGAGAGCAGTCCTGCCCCTAGAGTGGGGAGTTCTTAACCACTGAGCATCTTGGCTGGGACCAGAAGTCACTTTTCAGTACTTGTGAATCAGGACAGAGTAGGAGAAAAAGCGCTGGATGTGGGACTAGAAGATCTGACTTGGAGTCTTGGCTCCTCGGGTGTTATTTTGTGTCTGGACAAATCACAGATGCCCTTGGTACCTCACTCCCTGCATCTGAAATGCTCAGGATGGCTGCAAAGATCAAAGGAGAGAACCCGTGGGAAGGGGCCTTGCATACAGGCTCTAAGTCTCAGAGTCATTAGTATCGATCGGGCTTGCGTGCATTATATTATTCCTTCATTCAGAAATTTCCAGAGGCTAATGTATGGCAGATATGCTGAAGGACTCTATGCATACAACAGTATTTTTTTGGAAGGGTGTTTTTTTATATCAGTAATTTTCAAATTACTGGAGGTGCCTCAAGGGAGACTTGCATGAGTCAGGCAGAGGAGGGTGGAAAGCCTTACGTTAGGAAGAAAGGGCTCTACTGATTAATTTTTTTTTGAAGTGTGGATTTGTCAGGGGTCCAGCTTCCATGAGTAGCGTATTTGATGGATGGGTCACCCTGAGGTCACCTTCTCTCTTTTTTGCTTGATCTGGAGCCTTTCTGTCTGTCTGCATCATCCTGGCCCCCCTGCCCTGGCCTGAGTTGGCAGGGCATGTAGGAAGGATAAACTGGTATGAGATGGTTCTACTGAGCGGATCTGAATAAGTTTTCTTATCCTGCCTTGTCCTCTTCCTCTTTTCTTCCGCTTTTAGACTTTCTTCCTTTTGTTCTTTTAAAATTCCCATTCCACTTATAAAAATCAAAGTAACTTATATACCTGGTTAAAAAAATATTAAACAGTAGAAAAATCTTGAAATAAACCAAGCTACCCTTATTTAAAAACCATCTTCTATTTTATAGTCACTTAGTTAGCATATATCCCGTGCAAAAGACAAAATTAACCTTTCTTATTCAGTGACTAAGACCCATAGCATGATTGAATGTGATAAAGTACTAATGATGAAATTTTTCATAGTTTCTCTTAATATTTTAGTTGCCTTGATATTATAATTACAAAACTGCCCTCAAGTTCCTATCAAAATCTTAGTTTGTTTGTAGGATGTTAGTGGATGTGGTAGCATCACATTGTAGATAGAAGAATCATCGATGAGTTTTTAAAAATATTTTTGCCTTTTATTCTCAGATGGATCCCTTACCCCTGACACTGACTGGACATTCTCCATGGAACGAGGCCGACACTCCTCAAACCCGCGACCTAAAGCACTTACGAGCCAAACGTGTGGCTTACTATGAATGCATTGGGATCATCAAGAGCGATGCTTCCAGAAATGGCAGCCAAGCTGTGTCAAAAGCTTCCCAAGACAACAAAGTGAATCCCTCAGAAAGCCAAACCTTCGGGGTGAGACCTCAGAGGTCACCGCGTTACTCGGCAGTTGGAAAGAAACCTCTGCGCGATGAAAGGTCCAAAGTGGCTCCTGGAGAAGCAGAGCATTGTCAGGACCACAGGGCCCAGGAGGGGCCCAAGGGAAACAGCTGCCCAACAGAACTGGATCTCCATCTGTTGGCCGATGCTTTGGTCCCTGAGACACAGAAGCTGTGACATGTTATAAATTGGGCCCAGAAGTTCTTGTCCAACCCTCCAGAAGAGCGTGGGTTGAAGAGGTCCACAACTTCTCTAGGACTCCCTCCGTCTAACCTTTGTCAAAGTTCAGAAGCTCTAGGAAGTAAGCGAAGTGCCCATCTGAGGTCATCTGATTCTCTACCCCTGCTCAGAGAAGACCAGTCCAGCACACAGACAGACATTCCCAGCTGCCCTTCAAGGCCCCAAAAGAGCTGGTCAGAAACGAGCTTGTCTTCAGAATTTCCAGGTTCCTTCCTGAAGGAGGGTTTTCCGGGCAGTCACTCTTGTGGGTGGCAAGAAACTACATTTAGGAACGAAGGGGAGGGAAGAACCACTACGAGCTCTCCTGATAGTCTTCAGCTGGAAGATTCTGCTCAAGAAAAGTATGAGAGAGCAGGAGATATTCAGACCCCCAATGAGGACGAGATGTTTCCCGAGGGGCTGGGGGCTCAGCTACAGTTGAGACACACTTCTGAAGAAAGTAAGGTTTTAGAGGAAACCAGACAGAACCCACCCAGAAATGGTTACTTCTGGACTCCACTGACAGACAGCTCAGAGGAGGAGCGTTTGGATGAACCTGGGGAGAGCAGAGGCACACCTGGAAGGAGTGTGCTAAGGAGGAGGTGCAGAGGGTTTTCAGGAATTGCCTTGTCTCCCACAAGTGACAGCACACTAGTGTCAAAGACCATGGTGCTGAGTGCGGCTTCCTTCCCTCAGGAAACACCCCTGGAGGCTGAAGTCAGGGAGGAGCGCAGAGGAGCAGCACAGTTCCCTGTGGGGACCCCCAAGGATGTCACAGTGGAATTCAGGGCTGACAGTTCCAGAGGTGAAGACCCCATCCAGAGACTGCTTGAGGGTCAACGTATGCCCCGCTATGACAGCTCCAGTGAAAGGAGAAAGGAATCAGACCATGTGGGGTTCACTTTGGGGCCCCCTCAGACTTATATTAAGCATAAAAATGAGTGGAAACACATCATCATAGAGAGAGCGGGGAAGACTATCACGGGGAGAGTACCAAGAGGCGGTCCGAACAGGAGTGTGCAGAGTTCTGCTGAAAGCAGTGCTCCTGTGACAACTCAGAGGCAGTTTGCTCTAACTCAGCCTGAAAGTTATTTGGCCCCTCAGATTGCCAGCCTCTTGCTGAATGTCTCAGAGGGCCCCTTGCAGAATGCTGCGTTTCATGGATGCACAGGTGCCGGTGTCTTCTGTGGACCCACTGCAGATGCACATGGTGCACGTGGCAGCACTTGGTTTGACAAAGTGCCACCATCTGAGATGAATGACAGATCAGTACAGACACCTCGAATGATCACCAGGCAGACAGCTCATGAGCAAAAGGAAAAGACACTGCCTTCAAGTTGCCCCATTTCTGGAGAGATTTACAAAACTGGTTTGAAGGGATCCTTCCCACTCCAGGATGTTGGCCTCTCCTGGAGTGACGAGCCGCCCCATGAACAGGAGCCAGGGGCCAGTGTACTGGAGACATATTATTATTATTTGCATATGTTCAACAAAATCAAGAGTCTCTCTTCAGAAGAGAGGAGCTCCTCTTTGCCTTCCCAGGAGCCTAGACTGTCCAAATCAGAGTCAGTAATCACATCTCCATGAGGGAAGGGCAAGTCCAAAGGGGCCAGCCTGGACAGGGAGACCAAGGAATAGAGAGATGGGAGTGAGAGCGATGCGGCTGTGGAAGGTGAGAGGGCCCCCTGTCCCCAAGGACATGGCTGTGCGGAAGAGGCAGCTGTAGAAGAGACCAGCTTTTGGGAACCTCAAGGCAACTACAGTATGAAACCAAAGCTGGGGAGAAGAGTCTCATGAGCAGCTCATTTATGGGCACTTGTACATGCCATGTGGCCATTGAGGATGAGACACAAGTTCCTTCTTCATGTATTGCCTCTCAGCTTCAGTTTCCATAAATATAAAATGGGGGCTGTCATAGTCTCTTTGGGCTGCTATAACAAAAATACCATAGACTGGGCGGCCGAAATAAACATTTATTTCCGGAGGCTGGGAAGTCCAAGATCAAGGTGCTAGCAGATCCAGTGTCTAGTGGGACCTGCAACCTGGTTCATAGATGGCTGTCTTCTCACTCTTCTCACATCACGGAAGCAGAGACGGGAAGCAGGAGCTCTCATGACTCTTATAATCTCATCACTGGGGATCCACCCTCGTGACCTTGTCTAATTCTAATCGCCTCCCAAAGGCCCCACCTCCTAATGCCATCACACTGGGGAGTAGGGTTTCAACATAGGAATTTTAGGGGGACACAAACAGTCAGCCCATAACAGGGATAATTATCAGAGTCGAGTATAAATGGTAAGATATTAGGCAAATACTAGTTTTATTTTGGAAAACCAAAAGCCATTAGGTAATTAATAGTAATCTTAGAAAATAGTTTTTCTGAAAGAGAAATGCTTCAGCATTCTCCTGGGTGAATAGATATCACTCTCAGGTGCTTGCATTTTCTATGAGCATGATGGTTCTATTCATTGTGCTGTCTAGTAGTTTGTATGGAAATAGGCATTTTATGCCCTTCATCTAAAATACATTTTAATAACCAAGCATTAGAAAATAGAATCTGCCTCTCTAATTTGAGTGCTGTGTAGATAGAAAATGAATAATGCATTTTCATTTCACAGAATAAGTTCAGATTAGAATTTAAAATACCTTACTAGATCTTTATCCAAAAAAAAAATTCTTATTTGAATTGATTCTCTATTTTTTGGAACTAGGTTACATGATTTGTTATAAACAATAGCAAAATATAACATTCCAAAGCTATTTTGAGATATAGCTGAAATGGTAGAAGACATATATTACTAAAGTATACTTATAAATATTCTTATAAGATTTGGGAAGCTGAGTGACGGTCCATCAGTGCAGATAATAGAGTAATTCTGCAAATAAAACCTATGAGCTTAATATGAAATGTGAGGGATTTGTAACTTTTTATTTTATACTTTTAGGGAAGTTATGCTCTGCTTCCCCCAAAATGACATCCAGAATGACCAGCGGTGAGGGATACTGGGAAATGTCCAGCCCTGCATGTTCATCTCGCAAACACAGAGATGTGAAGCCAAGGTTTGACTACGCTTTTGTTTTGATAAATTATATTAGCATTTTCAATAGCTAAGTATCAACATTGACGGTCTTCTGAGAAATTAGTTAACATTCTAGTTTCTACAATGTGGTAAAATCAACTATGTATTGAAGGTATACATGGAAGATACTGTACAGAGACAGTATAGTGTATAATGGACACAAAAGGGAAAAAGAGCCACTTACTCCAGAGTATGAAGTTCTGTAAGAGATGTGCAAATAAAGTGCTTGGAGAGCAAAAGGAGAAATTATTGTACAGGTGGAATCAGGAGAGGCCTTATTTAGCAGATGGTAATTAAGGAGCCTTTGAAGGGTGAATAGGAGTTCAACAGGTCAGAAAAGGGATACCAGTTGGTGGAAATAGCATGAGCACAGTCTAGAGGTAAGATTGAATTTTGGATTTTGTTGAAGGAGTAATGAGTTCTCTAATGTCATTGGATATATTAGTCAGGATTATTATGGTTGCAAGTGATGGAAGCACTACTCAAACTAGTGGGGCAAAGGAAAAACTGAACTGGTTTATTTGAAAATTAGTTCAGGTTTCATCTAGCAACTCAACACAATGACATCAACATTCAACATCTCTCCATTTCTGGTCTGCCTCCAAGATGGCAAGAACCCTCATCCATCTTTCATATTATATTTGGCTATGACTGTAGGGGTGTCTCCTAAAGCAAATTCTCCAGAGAGTTCCGCGACTTTATTTTCTGTTTGTTCTGGGATCCTTAACCAGTGCCAGATTACAGAAATTGAAGTCAAAAGCCTTGAATATGAACCATGGCCCTGCCACTTGTTAACTCAGTGGCTCTGGTTGAATTACTTACACTCTCCAAGATTCAGTTCCATCATCTGTAAAATAGGTATGATATTTACTCTACCTGCTTTGGAGGATTATTGTGAAGATTAAATTAATAAAGTATATGGAAGTGCTTTGAAAGTTATAAAGTGCTATACACACATAAGATGTCATTAGTAGAAGTAATATTAATAGTATGTCTCTTTGGTATATCCCAACTTAGCCTCGACCTATCTGACCTTTTCCGTATATGTTTATACCCCTTTCATAAAACAGTCCCATGTCATTGTCATCATCATCACCATCCTTATCAAAACAGTAAATGTTTATTAAGTGCTTGCTCTGTATGTGTCAGGCATGTTGCGTGCAGTGTCTCATTTATTCCTCCCAGCAGTCCATTTTACGGAAGGAGTCTCTCAGTTTAGAGAGTTGAGGAGCTTGTCCAAGGTCACCTAGCTAGTAGGTGGCAGAGCCAGTATCCAAACCCATCTGACATGAGAACTCCTGCTCTGAACACCTCCACTCTACTTCCTCTCCAGACTCCTTTTTACAGGCCTTCGGGTCATTAACGCCACATTTCCTAATCACTTCACACCTGTGCCTATGTCGCCACAGCTTCAGACTCTTTCAGGTACTGCATACATCTGTTCAGATTGCTTGTTGTCCTGAATGCCATCCCTCAAATGTGACTGTGAACTTTGGGCTGAGTATATTTCGCTGTGAAGACCTCTGTATGTTGTGTGATGTTGATGCATCCCTGTGTTGAATTATAGACACTGTGCACCATTAGATTACATGTTTGTGTGGTTTTTTGAAGTTTAGGACGTGGAATCCATTTTTCTTATTTCATCCAAGGTGTTGGTGGACAACCCACCATCCAAGGGTATGTGAGTTAATTGTCTGGAACCAAACTTATCAAAAGCACTTTTCCCTTAGGAACCTTGATTCTTTCCCAGAAATGAGTTTGGCAACAAAATCTGTTGTCCCCCTAAGTTCATAGTACACATAACCAGTGGAAGTGCAGGCCTTGAACCTTATATCTTGCACTCAGAATTCCAGACACATACATACAGATTGACATGGCCATTTGAGTATTTCACTGGAGCGCCACCCTTGGAAGGTCTGAAACTACATTCATGGGTCCTGCTCTCCATCCCATAATACCCCTGTTCCTCTGTAGTGTCCATCTAGTGGCTGGTACCACTGTGCACCCAACTTCCCTGGCCAGAACACTGAGGCCATCCCTTGCTCATTTGTCTTCCTCACCTCCATATTTGATCCATCCCAAATCTTGTCCATTCTTATCTCTTAACTTTTTATTTTTTATTTTTTTGCTGAGAAAGATTTGCCCTGAGCTAACACCCATTGCCAATCTTCCTCTTTTTTCCTTTTTTTTTTCATGTGGGCTGCTGCTACAGCATGGTTACTGACAGATGAGTGGTGTAGGTCTGTGCCAAGGATCCGAACCCGGGCTGCTGAAGCGGAGTGTCTCAGACTTAACCACTAGGCAACCAGGGCTGGCCCTTAAATATTTTTGGAATCCAGCTACTCTTCTTCATGCTCACCCCCTTACCTTCAGCTCTCCCTGGAGGACTGCCATAGCCTCCTACCTTGTCCCCCTTAACCGCTCTTACTCTCAGTCTGATCTCGTCTCCATACTGCCATCAAGTGATTTTTTTCAAACACTGAGAAGGTCACTCTGCAATGGATTGCTGTTGCCCTTGGACTAAAGAAGAAACATATTGACATATCCTTCTGGGCTCAGAGTGGTTCCGCCCATGCCTCTCACCCTCTTCACTCCAGCCACAGGGCCGCCTTCAGTTCCTATGGCACAGTGCATTCTCTCCCGCCCCAGGCCTCTGCACTTGTTTCCCCTGCCTGGAGTGCCCTCCCCACTGCCAGCCCCTTACTTTCTTCAGTGATAATCACTCTTCAGATCTGAGTTTAAGTCTCCAAGGAAGGTCCCCACCCTACCAGCCTCAGACTAATTTGGTCTATTGTCGGTTTGCTCCCAAGGCAGCCTGTTTTCCTCTTTCAGGGAACTTATCTAAAATGTATCAAAATAAAACGTAAGGAAGGTCGACAAGAGCAGCTTCAAGTCAGTGTAGCTCACTAGGAACTAATACTGTGCTTAGCACTTACTAAGAGCTCAATATTTGTTTATTGAATAAATGCAGAAATTAAATATAAGGTTTGTGGGAAGCTATCCTAATTTTTTTTGTTTGTTTGTTTGGTGAGGGAGATTCGCCCTGAGCTAACATCTGTTACTAATCTTCCTCTATTTTGTATGTGGGATGCCACCACAGCATGGCTTGGCTAGTGGTAGAGGTTGGTGCCCAGGATCTGAACCTGTGAACCCAGGCCACCAAACTCAACCACTACACCACTGGGCCAGCCCCTGTTATCCTCATCTTTAGTGGATTGCCATGTGCCTGTCTGTCTATCATCTATAATATATCTATAGATTATTATATATGAAATACATGTGTATTATATATTTCATATATATAATAATTTCCATTTTGCTAGCTTTAAGAGTTAATAGTTGGGTCCTTTTAAGGAATAATCCAGATAAGAACATCTTTCTCCTTTAAATATTCTTTTCTTTTTTTAAAAGCCATTTCTCGTTGAAACTTTTTGAAAATACATTAGAAAGCTTTCTGCCATTTTAATGTATGCTGGTATAGTTAAATATTGTCTTGATAATTGACCTTCACTAGGAATGTTCATTATCTGTAGGTCTTTTTGTTCTCTCATTATTGTCATCTGTCTCACCCCTGAGTCATTGCAGCTGCCTATTACGTCATTTTCCTAGCCTGATTTTCCTTCCAATCTGCTTTAGCTTTAGAAATTAATTAAACATACTTGTTAAGCTTGTTTGTCAAATAAGAGTTAATAAGGCTTTGACTGAAATCCTAAGGAGTAAAGTGCGTGGTTCTCTGACACAGTGTTATCTTAGCTCATTCGCCTGTGCCCTGGCCTCACTTCTGGATGCTTGAAATAGTCACAGGTCTGATAATCTGGGAAGAGAGATATTACCATATATATTCATGCATTTAAGAGTGAAAGCATTCAAAATAGAATGCAAACTACTCAATAAATAGAACTGAAGAGAACACAAACCAAGCATGAAATTGCACCAAGTAATTTTCCCTATCTACATACTAAGTAAAGCTAGATCTGCAGGAGGTAACTAATTTGCAGTTAGGAAGGGAAGAGAAAAAAATCCCATTAATATTTACAGTTAGCCCAACTGCTGTAAATTGGTCCACATGGCAATAAATGTTTTATTCCAAAAATCTTCCTCACAATTCTATTTTTTGTGAAATAGGGCTAGCTTGCTTAAAGAGTTGCCCCTAGAATCCAATTAGTATTTCAGGGTATCGCCATTAAGAAGACCTCTGCAAAGAGAATACCCAAGCTATGACATTCTCTACTTTTGAGGCACAATTCAAAATTATTTCAGCAAAATATCACAGGAAGACACTTTCCACCCTGCCAAGAGTCCTGGCTGGGGTGTTACTCGGCATTCTGTTGCATCCTTTTGGTGCACAGTTTGAGGCTGAATGAAGTGGGCTCTGTGGAGGACTTCATTCCACACAAGGACACGAGGGCAGCTGTCGTCCCATCAACAGCCAGGGCTGAGTAGGCTGGTCTGACTTGCCAGGCAGGTGTCCTTCTTCCTCAGCTTCTCCAGTATTCTCCCAAGCCTGTGTCATTGGCTGGAGGGGATGATCTTTCTAAGAAGAGGAGGACCATCTTTCCCATCAAAAGGACCAGCTTTCCATAGCTGTGTTCCCCTGTTGTAATTTTGCATCAAACTCTTTCAGATGGTGAAAGCCTGTGAGTACAAAGTCCTAGAGTCCGAGGCCTAACTGAAGAGGGACGCCCTTGATTCCTTGGACCCAATTCTGGAGCAAAGTCAACTGGAGGTCCTGTCCAGAGTGGCAGCTTCACCTCAGTCTTGTTGCCTTGGTACCCATAAGAACCTTCTGGATCTTTTCACATTTCAGAGGACTTGACTTAACTAATTCATGTAAGAAACTTTTTGAGACCCTATTACGAGCAGACACTGCCTTAGGCACAGTGAGCAAAACAGACAAAAAATGTCATCCCTCCCTTTGCAGAGGAGCTTACATTCCAGTGTAGTGAGACAGGAAGGCAAGTAAAAGTCAAAAAGTAAACTGTGAGATGTGGCAGGTGGTAGTAGAAATTTTGGAGGAAAATAAAGCAGCAAACGGGGAACAAGTGTGTTGGAGGTGTTGCGATTTTAAATATGGGGGCCAGGGGTGTCCTACTGAGACGATAATTGAGCAAAGACCTGAGGAGAGGCTCTAGGAAAGGATCTGGACATGGCAACAGCTAGTGCAAGGACACTACCTTCTTGTTGGTTTGTGTGTTTGTGTGTGTATGTATCTTTTTTTGGAAGAATTTTATGCATATGTGTGTGTGCACACACGCATCCTTAACAAATGTACACAAATACCATCTTTAAAGAGCATGCTGTCTACTCCTTTCTTACTGAAGCATGTCTTAGAGCTCTTTCCATATCCATTCTTATGACTATTATTAATGAGGTCTACCTCAGTCTTTGGTGGCTGCATCGTTTCCACATTGTGCATGTGTTGCGTGTAGTTAACCAGTTCTGTGTGAAGGTACTAGGCTGTGACTGGTTCACGGTCTAGCTCCAGGTCCAAGAACTCAAGAGGCATGTTCCCTGCCTGTCGCCCATATGAGCCACATGGTTATATCTTGGCTCCTCTCTTGCCACCACCTGTGCCCTCCCTCTCTTTTCCTTCCTGTTCACCTTCAGTTCAGGAAAGAGCTGTCCACGTTCATTTCAGTTTCTGAGTCCTCGGTACCGGGTCAGCTCTTGCTAATGGATGTTGTCCTGTTGGT
The DNA here is from genome assembly GCF_021613505.1 of Equus quagga. Lineage (NCBI taxonomy): Eukaryota > Metazoa > Chordata > Mammalia > Perissodactyla > Equidae > Equus > Equus quagga. The sequence goes on from NC_060272.1 coordinate 90,399,150, forward strand.
GCCTCGTTTGCTCACTGATTTAGATGTGGAAGGAAACTGTGTAAAAGGATTCAGAAATGCCTTGTGCTTGTATGTTGCTGACAGTTGTGGTGTCCCTCACTGACATTCTCTTGCTTTGTTTCTCCCTGAGTCTATACTCGCCTGGAGTCTGAATGGGCCTCAGCAGCTCTAAACTGACGTGACAGTCTCATTCTGGCCGCTAGTGGATGATGCCATGTCAACATGCAGGCTGGCTGGGTTGCTTAGCAATCCCTAGTACAGACAGACTGTGACAGTGAGCGGCTCACTGCTGTGCACACATCCTTTTGTTAAAGGCTATAACTCTCTACAGCAGATCTCCAACAGGAACATAAAACTGTCTTAATATCCTTTCAAAGGTCAAGTGTTTTTTGGGGTTTTTCTTGGTCTGTCCAGGGGCCTCCAAAATCTGTGGGGGACAATGGTAACTTTCAACCTCCACATTCCAAATGTGTAACCCAGTTTGTTCCCTGACCTAAAATCCTGCCAAATTTTGGAAGAGTGTTGTATCTTTTTCCTCTTGGAAATATTTGGGCAATTAACAACCAACATAATCAGATGAAAGCAATCTAGTGCTTAGAACAGTGTTTGCCAGTTGTAACATTTTGTATAGTTCTCTGTATGCAGAGGTGGCTTTTGTGGCCATCCTCTTTGCTTCTTTCATTGTCGAAATACTTAAGGTTTTTATTTCTATAATAAAGTATTTATTCTATGTCCATCCCTTTTCCCTATTTATAACTTTGAAAATTGGGCGGGAACAGAAAGCTACTCCTTCTGCCTTTTCTCGTCCTCTTGGCTTTGTTTTCCCATCCCTGCGCACTCAGGAGGCTGCAGCGCCCCGAGCATGTAACTGAAATGTGCTCTGCGAGTGAGGGGCCCAGAGGGAACATCACTTTGTTTTCTAGGCCCGTCAGTTGGGCTCTTTCTGCCTGAGACATTGGGCTGAGGTGAATGGCAGGCAGGAAGTGCAGAGAGGAACCTGAAGTCGAGTAACTGGCGTCTATATCTCCATGTGGCGCTGCATTAGTCTGTCCAGTGTGTCAACGCAATGGGGCCACTCTCTGGGGTCTGCTGCCAGGGCGGCTGGGCTGGGGGTCCATCCATGTGTAAGAACATGCAGAAAATGGACATGAACGGCGGTGAATTATTCATAAGGAAGGAGGTTTCCTTATGCTCAATAAAAAGGTCAGAACCGTTGTTGCGTTTTTCACAGAAGAGAAGAAGGGGTGAAGTCTGTCTAAATTGTGTTAGGTTGTGTGTGTTTCCTTTGAAGATAAGTGTTATGTAGTCATAGTCGTAAGGTGGCTCCTTAATTCCAAATTTTATGTCTTTGGGTAATTTAGCAAAGAACACATTATTTGGGGAGTCCTGATGTTACATATTAAAGGAATGGTGAACTGTGGTCACTTAACTGTAGTAAATAAAATGATCCAAGGAGTCATTTTGTTCTGGGGCCATCTCTTAGACCAGAGAGGTTTTGTGAGCTGGGTATGATTGCAATGACTTTGAGGAGATGTGCACATGAACTTCCAAAAGACAATTTTCTCTGATAAGCAAGAGTAAAATAGTGCGGCCATCAAGCAATTAAATTATTTCCCTGTGCTTTTATTGCCGTAGATCTCAAACCATTTTGAGACCAAGCTCAGCTGAAGCAGAAGAGAGAACCTCCGCTAGGACTTATTCCAGTGCTTATGCTGTTGGTAGGTGGCCAAGTCGTTAATATGCCAAACGGTCAAATCTGTCAGAGGGATGGAAATGAAGAGAGAGAACAGTTGTGTGTGCCAGACCCAATTAAAATTTAAAAACCAGGAGGAGCTGATAAGCAAGGGTGAAGAACGAGAACCCAGATCCATGACTCTAAAACTGCTAGTTTGTTAGCATCGTTTTCAGGGAAGTCCTCATAAAATCTGTAGTCTTGAGAAGAGTTTTTAAAACTTTCCTCCAAAACCTCCTTGTTAGAGAATCATCACTGAATGCCCCCAGCATCACTTTTTATATTCTGCTCTCACTTCTCTTCGTCTTTCCACCACTGGAAGAGGGAGGAAGTGTCAGGCTCAATCTCAGCAGCTCCGTGTGAAGATGGACCACTGTGTCCATCAGAACTGCAGCGGAGACCTCTCTCCAGGTTGGTCTCTGTGTGGTTCCTGTGGGCTGCGTTTACACTTGCAAGGAGGAGATGCTTCATGAAGACATAAGCATCTCCTGGGACCAGTGACTCGTCTGCCCCTCGGGACAGCACAGCCTGCCAGGATGGAGTGGCAGCATCTTGTTCAGAGTTTGAGTGACAGCCAGCACAGAAGACCAGCTCAGCCTTCCTGTTTAGGGAACCATCCATTCTTATTAAAGGGGCAGCACTAGAGAATTTTCATCATTCTAAGGTTGGGTAAAGATTTAATTGATCTTACGGGGTGGGTTTGCACGTCTATAGTTAGCTTCTTGCCTTCTGAGTTACAATAAAGACTGATTTGCACATATCACCACCTGAAGGAAACTCCAACTGGGAGATTCAGGGAGGCAATAATTAACACCTCTTTCTTTCCTTCTCGGTATGGGATGACAGGAGTCAGAGAGAGATTAATATCAGCTTTATTATGCAGCAGCACAGCTGTGGTTATGGGTTCAAGTTGGCATCAGATTCACAAGACACAAATATGTTTTAATCTCATATTACATTTAGGGGGCTTTATAGAGAGAGAAAAAGTGGGAGGTCCAGCAGGCACAGCATCTTCGTCTTATCAAGATGCAGCAGCAAGCCGAGGACCAGCTCTTTTTGCCCTGTCTCTCACACGAGTTGGACATGGAGGAAAGCCAAGGTGTGCGGGCTCACCTGGACACACAGAAGCCATAGCTCCTCTCCTCTAGTAATGTTTTATATCATTCTAGTCATGCAAGCCCAAGGCCTACATGCCAACCTGAGTGCAGAGTCACTTGAATGGGAAAGACACTCCCCATTTACCTTAATTGCTGTTTCTAAGGTAGTTCTGAGGGGGGTCCCGGTCTGTTGTAGGCCTGATGTTAATACTTTTCTCACCTTTACTAACTTATCACATCTCCAATCAGAGTCCTGATCCTCTCCACCCCAGCCTGCTCCTCTCGCAGTCTTTCCCGTTTTGATCAAGTCTAATCCACCTGCCATTTGTGCACACCAAACACCTTTAGTAACCTGTGGCTCCTTCCCTCTTCGATGTCCCATGCCTACAGTCATCACCCTGTCCCAGGCCACCATCATCCCTGGCCTGGATGATTGCAAGAGCTGCCAAGCTGGTCTTCCTGCTTTTGCCCTTTGCCTTCCCACTGCCCACGACTCCTATCAACAGGTGACTTTAAACATGGAAGTCAGAGTGGTCCCTAAAAAAAGAGAAAAGAAAAAAATATTCTTCTGCTCAAAGCCGTCTGAGGACCTCCCATGTCACTCAGTGTCTCTTGTCCTCTCCTTTTCTCCCTTCCCTCTTCACTGGCTCCCCAGCCAACCTGCCCTCTGATAGCCCCCTGACCTTTACGTATTGATTTTTGCATGTTATCTTTATTTTTCTGCAAGTATGTTAGCTCTGTGAGAGCAGGAAATCTGTTTTGTGTTTGTCTGTTTTTCTACTGCTGTATCACCAATGCCTAGAACAGAGCCTGGCATGTATAGGATGTAAGTAAGTATTTGTTAATTAGGAAACAGAGAAATCCATGAAGGATTGATTGACTGGCAAGACTTAGCAGCATGGCCACAGTGGGCCTCCTCATCCTCCACCCCGAAGTGGAACCAACTTTTCCACCCCATGGTCAGCTTGCTAGACAACCCCAGACCCTCCTGACGGCATCAGACAGCTGACCACCGGCCCTGCTCTTCTGTCAGGCACTTTGGGAACAGAGAGTCCTGAAGGGCTTGAGCAAACCTAGTTCCCTCTTTCAAACTCACCAAGCAACCAGTTCATTCTACCTTTCCTGAGGCAAGTGATGGGTGGGAGAGGGGCAGGAAAAGTACTCAAATGAAACCCCACCCCACAGAAGCATGAAGCTGGAGGCATAGAGGTTGCCCCTGATACATGACAGCCGTAATTCAGTATGAAGATGCTAGTGGACCAAGTGCACACCCCAGAGCAGGCCTCCAGAGGAGGGAGGGCCAGGCCTGTCAGATAGTGTAAAAACCAGAACACCCAGTGCACAGAGCTCGCTTTCTGGTACCATACTCTGAAAAGAGGAACCAGGTCTCCCTGGAGAAATGACTGACCTAGAGCTGGTACAGGGAATGTCCTTTAGTACCAGAAAGTAAGGAATTGCTCAAAAAACAAAAGGATGGGGCATGTTAAAGTGACGCAGGAGCAATCCTGGCATTGCTGACCAAAGCTGGAGCTATTTGAGCAACAAAATAAATAACATAGTATTGGATTATAACTGAAAGTGTGAAATATCCTTAAGTCTGTGCTCATCTAAGTGAATGAATGAAGAGTTAATACAGGAGAAATCTTCCTTACAGAAGAATTCCAAATAATTTATGTATTAATTAATTGATATAGTAAGGAGGTAGAGCTTAAGCCCCCTCTGCACACACACACATTCAAGTATGGGCTATACTTAGCAACTTACTAGAGTATGGAAAGAGAAAAAGCCACCCTTACAGTGGAGAGACCTGGCAAGCACTACCTTAGCCAGGAGGTCAAGGTCAACATCACCAGTGATAAGTCATGTTGCCAGCATGCAGCCTGTGATGGATAGCAAAGGCACGACACTTCTGCAGTCTTCTTCCCCCAAATCCCTAACCCCAGTCTGACCACAAGTAAAACATCAGACAAATGCAAATCAAGGAACATCCTACAAAATACCTGACCGGCACACCTCAAAATTGCCAAGATCACGGAAAACAAGGGAAGGCTGCGGAACTGTGGTGGATGAGAGGAGCCTATGGAGACCTGATGACTCAGTGTGACGTGGGACCCTGGAACAGAAAAGGACATCAGTGGAAAAACTGTTAAAACCTGAATAACATGCGGAGTTTATTTAATAGTTATTTGCCAGTGTGGTTTCTTAGGGGTGACAGATACACCATGGTAAGGTAAGATGTCAACAGGCAGAATGGGGTGAGGGGTACACGGAACTCTCTGTATTACCTCTGCAGCTTTTCTGTATGTCTAAAACTATTCTAAAATTAAAAGTTTAAAAGAAAGCGATGAGGAATTAGTAAGCACTTCCACTTGCAGCCCACCTAAGCCCGTGTGGCCTAGAACTTCATAGGCTGACCCTTCTTGATCCTTGGGGCTTTATTGGAGGGGACTGAACAGGCCTGATATAAAATGCCTTTATGTCACCAGGCTTCAGTATCATGGCAGCACTTGTTTATGCAAATTCCGTATCCCTTAGACCATGCTGGTTGGTATTCAGCCATTTATTGCCTAATTTACATTCTCTATCTTTATTTTTTTAGATGTGTATGATTCTCCTTGTCTCACTTATCACATTCACTACCATAAAGAAACGTCTATTTAGATTTTAATATATAACTCCGTATGGATGAGGCCCTTCACAGGGAGGAAACTACCATTTATCGGATACCTCCTATATACCAAGCCAGCCTTTGGTGCTCTTTCATTCAATCCAGATTCTGCAGAAGGTTTGAATTCTGCCTACCCGGGGAATGGGTTTTCTCTCTGGAGCTCATTGAAATGCTTAGAGTTGCTGGCATACTAATTTTGTGTATAAAATTCCATTCATCATAGGCTGGAGAAAAGATATTCTAAGGGTGCGTGTCCCTAGTACTTGAATTTTCTTTTCTCTGATTTTACATAATCGTAGGCAGTTATACTTTAGACAGGGAAGAAACCCACTCTTCGTCATCTCCCATCTCATCACAGGGATGGGTTTCTGTATTGCCTTCCTGCAGGCCTGGCCGTGGAGTGTGATGCTGGTTAAGGCATATTGGTAGTCAGAGCTGCGACCTGGTACCAGGGCTGCCCACTGGGAGCGTGGGAGCACGGTCTGAAGGGCAAGCACGTGGGTTTGGGCACTTCCTCTCCATCCCACTTTGCAGCGTTGTCCACTACTCCTGCCGTACTTGGACCTCGGAAGCAAAGACTACTAGGAGCTCTGCACAGCACGCACATTCCTTATTCGGCACTTGAAACCTCAGAAAGGGGCGGATATATTCATTCTAGCTTCTGGAGCTTATAATGTGTTTCTTTCTAGCATCCTGGGCACATTATCCAATGCACATTCTTAGGGTTTTTCAACAGTAAAAGCTTCTTTATAAGAAATAGTAATAAAACAGTTGGCATTTCAGGATAACATTACTATTTTTCTCTGTGATAGAATTGCGCTCTTCATTGCTTCGATGCACCTGGAGCGATGAGCATCACTTGCTCCTGGTGCAGTCAGCAGTCTTCGTCACTTTTGTCATGATCTAACTAGGGTTTTTTTCAACTTTTTATTTTGGAATAATTTTATATTTACAGAAAAGTTGCAAAGATAGTACAGAGTTCCCGTATACCAGTCATCCAACTTTCCCTAATGTTAATCTCTCTAAATAATGTTTTAATCCAAGTCGTCACAAAACAAAACATTTTTTTGGCAGGGGTGAGGGTCAGGGAGGTGGGAGGAGGGGGCAGGAGTTTGACACTTTGACGTCAGTAATTCCTAAAAGGAAAAGAATGGTCAAGCTTAAGTCTTTTAAGCATCGTGGGCTAAAGGCCAATATAGTCACAGACCACAGACCATAGCTTCCAAGTGTTTAAAAAATGATGGCTGAACATTGTGACCAAGCTGCGCCTGACGATTGTTCAGAGGAAATGAGGGAATCCACCTGGTGGCTTTCCTGTTTTCATCATCTGATGTTCTTTTATTCTTAGTCTGTCAAGAAGTAATAACGGGGTAGCTGTGAAGTGGAAGGGGCTGTTTCTGCAGGGCAGTATAATTGGTGCCTGCCAGTTCATTGCTCTGTAATAGGAAAACACGATCAAACTAAGGTGCCCTCCGTCTGCGGAAAGGCCATCGTCTTTTCTGGAGCCTTTTTAGCAAATTGGTTTTCCTGGTGACTGAAATTTCAATACCCACAGACTCGTCACAGCTTCCCAGGCCAGGCTTCCTTCTCTCTGAATTGAATGTGGTTACTTACGGCCTCCTTGAGGTTGCGGGGGTATTTGCTCATTAGACTAGAGGGATATATTGCTGTTTGGTTTCCTCTGATGAGTCTTGTGTGCTAAATTCTTTTCTTCTTCTAGGATCTGTTGAAAAATTCCTTTGCAAGAATGTGCCTCAAGATGTGGAGAGAGAAAATGAGGTACCCAGGCCATGTACTGTGTGAATAATCAACACGCTAGTCCCATTGTTACTTAATTTTGAATAATCCCAGCATTTCCAAACAAAAAAAAAACCTTGCTTGAGTAGGAAAGTCATTTGGTGATTGGATGGGCATGGAACGTGGTGGATGGGGGAAGCTGATGAGTCCTTCAATTATGGTTTTTCCTAAAGCCAGGTGAGACTTTCAGAGTTCTTTCCCAGTAGTCATTGCTTCAGCAGAGTTGTGGCAATTGGAGTGAAAACACCTTTAAAGTGAATCATTGGTAATTACGTATATTGACAAGTGATTTGATTCAGGTGGGAACCTTGACAAACAGCCATGCCTTTTCCAGGTGTTCCTGTTCTCTTATTTAGACAGCTTTCTTTTTTTTTTTCCTAATATGCAAAGTTGCTGTCATGAAGCACCAAGATGAAAAGTGCAGCATTCACAGGATAAAAATATGGAGTGTTGTGAAATCCAGAATCATAAGTAAGAGGAGAGGCTGAGAGTGTAAACCCGAATCCTCAAAGACCTGAGGGATTGCTCAATTAAAGCCAGCTCATCAAAGAGCAGGTGGTTTGCTTTCATGTGTGTGTGGATAGATGCCCATTGATCCATTAGAATTAAGTGGGTAAGTTACAGTTCATTTTGATGATTTAAAAATATATTTAAACATAGTTTAGTCATTTAATAATATAGTGTACTTTTCACACTGTTTTAAAGAGCTTGTTTTCCGTGGAGCTTATATTGCGCATATAGATCAGATGCAAATACTTCACATTGCAGGGAAAACAAATTATAAATATAGGGCTATTTACAGCCTTTCCGGCTTCTTGAATCCTAGAAATGTGTGTTGATGATTAAAATATTGTGGGAAAAGTGCTGCAGAATTGGAGGAAGCCAAATGAGCCTCTGAGATCTTATAGTGGAAAGTAAGAAAACTAGGAAAAGGAGGAGGTAATCAATCCAGAAAGATCAGGGGTGGGAGTGGACTGGGTGAGAAGGACATCTTTGGGGCGCTTAGAGAGAGCAAGAATTACAGTCTAGGGGGCCACTCCAGAGTGTGAGGAAGTTTGAATGAGAAATAAGCAGGGAAGCAGGAGTTTAAAACATTTTATTAGAATTGATCTCCTTTGATATTTTTAGAAAGACTCCAGTAAATATTTGAATTTTTTCTTAAATTATTTTTGATGGTTAAGTTGATGTTTATTTAAATGAGACACACAGGAGCAGGCTCTAGAAGAGATATAATTACATTTTTGCCACAGTAACATATAGGATTCTAGATTAGAGGTGAGCATCTCAGATTTATTCAGGAATTGAGACAAGAGTCCAAGTTTATCACATCTGCCTTAAGCATGGAACATACAAGGTTGTAAAGTGAGCAACAATAAGACATGAAACATCATGATCATTCTTAGAGTTACGCTGAAAGCCAGAAGGCCACCATGCTGAAATTGGGATTACAGCTTTTCAGAGAATTCGTGGTTTAGCACTAGAAGTTCCAGGTGGAGACCAGGTTAAATGTGATATTGTGACTAATCTCCAAAATGAGGAAGTCTGAAAAACTTCCTAATAAAAGTCTCATCTGGGAAGTGGATTTTCATCCAACCTCACTAGTAACCCAATTTCTCAAGAAACTGGAATCATCCATGGAAGGGACAAGAAGGCTGGTGACAAAGACACTTTGTCCAGTTCAAGGTTCCTTTCCAGCACCAGCAGCTGAGGCCACACCCCCAAATGTGGCCTGGGCTGTGGGTGTGGGATTGCAGTCAAACATGCAACCACAGGACCATGATCGGGGCTCCTCCCTGCCAGCCACCAGTGATATTTGTGGACGGAGGCCCTGAGCTGTGCTTAGCCAATGCCAATGAGACGCTGCACCATGTGAATCCAGGGTGGCTTAAAAATCCTCTGCTGGGTTTCTCTGTTGATGTTTTTCATTTTGGTCTCCAAACTTAGGGATGTGGGCTCTGTGTTGCGGGTGAGCTGGGCTGAGGTAGGTGGAAGGAAAGGAAGGAGGTACTTGGGCTCTGTGCAGCACATGCACTTTTGTGCAAACGCGGTGCATTTAATTTCCTTTATTTTGGAGATGTGTGAACTTTCCTCTCTGCGTGGGCCTTGTAGTTACCCATTATCTCTTGTTCATTACAGGATCACAAAAGAGATGCTGGCTTCTCACAGTGGCTACTATTGCCTGATGAAATATGGATTTATATGTTTTCCCTTCTGTCGCACAAGGAGCTCGCTCAGGTTGCACAAGTGTGTCACCACTTCCACCAGCTTGCAAGTGATCAAAGTCTATGTAAGCAGACAAAACAGTATTCGAGATGAATGGGCCATCATTGGGAAGAAAATGTCCATTTGGCTTCATCAAGTTTGCTTTCTAACTTTTCCATTGTCTAAGATAAGTCCTTTGGAAAATGCAGTACACTTTACTGGCCATTGTCATGTTGACTGGTACAATACTGTGAATTATTCATTTGTTCATCCATCCAACCTATACACCAGGTGCTCTGAGGATGACGAAGAGAATGAGACATCAGCCCCACCCTCAAAGTACTTTTGTGCTATTGGGGAGACAGATCTAGAGCCAACTAATGGAGACGTAGCTAATAATGGCAATAATAATAATAATGATCATTATAATCATTTACTGAGTACTTTCTACGTGCCAGGCATTATACCGTTTCATGGACTTTATCTTGTTTATTTCTCCCAACAATCATATGAATCAGAACTTTCTCCATCCCCATCTTGCCGAGGAAGGCAGGCAGTCTTGGAGAGATTCAGTGACGCGCCTACAATCTCATGGCTGGTAGATGGCAGAGCTTACTCATGAACTCCAGTACTGCTATTACATAGGTGAAAAGCAAAGTGCTGGGTAGCTGTGGAAGGAGGGAGTAATTCAGGAGGAAGTAGCATTTGTACCAAGTTTTGAAGAATGTGTCATATTTTGAGAAGTGGAGAAATGGAAGGTAGAGGGAAGAAGGGCATTCTGAAGAGGTTGAATAGCAAGAAGAAAGCAAAGAGACATTGCATAAGTTAGGGATTATGTGTGGCTACAGAAACCCAAAATAACAGCTTAAACTTTCAGAAAGGGTTTTACTTTTTTCTCACATGACATGAAATCCATAAATGGGTTGCCCAGGACTGATATAATTGCTCAGTGATGTCATCAAGGAGCCAGGTTCCTTCTCTATTTCTGCCATCCTTAGGTCATAGCTTCTATATTTAAGGTTACTTCATGGCCACAAGAGAGCTGCTGAAGCCCCAACCACTGTGTCATAGATCCAGAAAGAAAAAAAAAAAGTAGGGAAGAGTAAAAAGGCACAAACTCCTTTTAAAGATTTCTTTTCTTAAAAACCCCTCCAATGACTCTTATATCTCATTGGCCACCTCTTTGTATAAGGTAGAGTAGGAAATTCAGATGTTGTATGTGGGTACATTGATTTGCTCAACATTATGGGGATTCTGTTGAGAAGATGAGCATGGATCTTGGAGCAGTAATTAGCATACTTGCTATAAATGAGAAGAGTGAACAAATGGCATGTGGCAAGTGGAGTTCAGAATGTTGTGGAGAAGGAGGCTGGGGTCAAGCAGTAGAAGGAGTCCCTGAAAATGCTATACTAGATTTTATCCTCTGGATAACAGGGAACATTCAAAAGATCCAACTAGAAGCAACATGAAAGGTGCATTAGAGAAAACTGTAAATAGGAAGAAAATCTAATAAATTGGAGTCCGCAGTGTACCTTGGGCAGAAGAGGGTGGCAGGGTGCCAGCAGTGCGCATGAGAAGAGGGGACACGTGCCCCAGACCCTCTGCTGCTGGAATCGACAGAGTGGGGTGGCTGTGGGGGCGGGGAGGGAGGGACTGGGTGTCCACAGTGACTGAGGTTTCCAGTCAGAGGGACAGGAGAATGCGGTGACTTCCCAAACGGTCTTACCGCGGCTTCATTCCATCGTTAGAGAAAGCGCTCAACACCGTATTGAGGACGGATCGCAGCAGTCTAGCTCTGGTCTTTCAAAGGCAGGGAGCAGCTTCTAACAAGAGAGATTACTGAGCAGGGAGTTTCCTAATTTGGGTCACTTGGCTTTCTTGGATAATTTTCTCCTGGGTGTTTGTGGTAAGCTGCTTCATAGGATTCCCCAAACCAGGGATTGGTGAACTTTGGCCCAGGGGCCAAATTTGGAAGCCTCCTGTTATTGTAAATGAAATTGTTTTGGAATGCAACCAGGCCCGTTTGTGAACATACTGTCTGTGGCTGCTTTCTTGCTTCAGTGACAGAGTTGAGCGGTTGCGACAATGACCACATGGCCTGCAAAGCCTACGGCATTTAGGATTTCAAGTTTCTTCATAACTTAAAAAAAGTTTGCTGGCTTCTGCCTCTAAAACATGAGACTCTACCTGATGGCTCTTCTTCCAGGGCGTTTTCTGTGGAGAGAGAATGCTAAGCATCCTTTCACTCCCGGGCCTGAGATCGAGGGGCTTAATTAGTACTTTTTGTAATGTTTGAGCTTTCTTGGAAAACAAATTTCAAAAAATAAACGACATCAAATAAAACAAAATTAAAATACAATTTTGTTCTATTTGCCTACTCTGCCAGGTGATTAAGTAAGTTATGTTGTCATAGAAACATTAGAAATTAATTATGAGCCCCTGACAGGGCTGTTTCATATTTCACGTTTCGTATATATTTGTTATTGCAATCTCAAGTGTGAATACTGAGTCTTCCAGTGGAGCAAATAATAAAAGCAGACCTCTTCCCTATTTGCGGCTAACCTTAATTGAAGGTCATTTTAAGATTATGATTTTAGGTGTTGCGCATTTCGACACCGGGACAAATGGTTACATAGAGAGTAGAAACAAACAGAATAACTTCTGTGGGGTGAAAGAATAATTCTCCTAGGAGATCTTTGTTCTGCGAACTATTGCTAAGGCAGCCACTCAAATTACACCGTAGCTTCACATTCACTAAATTGAGAGGGAAAAATTTCAGGAATAAATAGGACACCCCTGAGCTCTTGGGCACGTGTGGCTGTGGCTGTGTATGAGCAGCCCCACTGTACAGGCCCAGTTGAGGGAAAGCGTGTTTATGGAGGGGTAGCCGAGGCCTCCCGTTCACCTGTTCTTCTAGGCACCCTGCAGTCTGTCCCTGCTTTAAGTTCAGACCTTCAGGAGCTGTTTGTCTCCCTGCCTTGCAGCGTCCCCTCAGTGGAATTTCTTCTGGCCTGTGGCCATCTCAGTTTCTATTGAGAAGCAGCCCTAGGAGGCTCATTGTACTTTCTGGAAGCTTGTTGTTGAGAGCACCACACTCCACATTACACAGCTGCCTCCCTGTGGCACCCATGGGGACGTTGCACTACCCAAAGTAGTTGTCCTTCTGTTTCGTGGCTCTTTTCTCGACTGTGCTGCTTTAGAAAGCATAGAGCCATGTTGGTGGCCCACTTCTAACATGTATAAAGGACTTCGGGGGTATTTATTTTGTTGACCAAGCACAGTGCTGGGTCTGAAAGTTGTCTTATCCTTATTTTTTCTTTACATACCTTTTTGTTCCTTTTGAAATGATTTTCATAATTTAGAACACTGCTTTAAATTATAGACCGTACTGTCTACACTATCTATGCTGTCGGCAGGCCGCCTGAACTTATTTTGGGATTCAGACTTTGAAAAAAGCAGCGGGTCTTAAACTTGGGCATGTCCTGGAATTACCTGGAAGGCTTGGGTAAGACAGATGACTGCCCTCCCCCACATTTGTGATTCTGTGGGTGTGGGCCAGGCCTGAGACTGCTCATTTCTAACACATTCCCAGGAGATGCTGATGTCTTATTATGCAGCTGGCCCCAATCTAGGCATTGGGGGATGAAGGTCCTTGTCCTGAGGGAATTTTCTGAATGGCTGCAGAGATGAGGAATACATATAAATCAGAGAAAAGGACAATGCCTGGCCAAGTGTAGATCAGGGGTGGAACGATTCATTGTGAATTTGGTCTTTAGGAAGGAATACAGGGTGAAGTAGGGCTTGAGCTGGTCTTGGAAGTGCGGATAGGGGTTGAATGGTGAATAAAAGATGACGGGGAGGGGCCTTGTGATTAAAGGACAGACTAGCATGCGCAAAGGGCCAGCATTGGAAAAAAGCCCCATAAAACCAAGTCTGGCTGAACGCAGAACACACTTCCAGCTCCACAGAGCAGTGTGCCTCCTTGGCCATGGAGGAGGGCGCCCCACACAAGCTGGCCCCACCCAAGCTGGCCCCACCCTCCTGTCTCACCTCCCCTCTGCTTTCCATTTGATCAGATCCCTCCTCGTTCCCTGACAACTTTCCAAGGCTGTTCCTGATCCTTTGCCCCTGATCTCTCCTTCACCTGATGGCCACTTTTCTTCTTTCTATACTGGTCCCACAGGGCACAGCTCAAATGCCACCAATGACCCAATGAAAATGCTCCTGGTTCCTCCCCAAACCCTACATCAGTGATGAGCGAATAGCTTGCATTGACGAGGACATCATTCCTTCCCCATTTACTTGTGTCTGACTTTATCATCTCTCAATTCTAGTTTCCCAGCTCTTCCTCTGTGACAACCCCTGTTCTCCAAGTGTGGTCCACAGACCGACAATATCAGCCTTACCTGGGGACTTGCTGGAAACGCAAATGCTCCAACGCCACCTCAGACCTGAATGGGAGACTCTGGGGCTGGGGCTCAGCAATCTGAATTTTCACAAGCCCTCCAGGTGATTCTAATCAGTGCTGCTCTATGAAGAAAGCTAATTACTGGCAAGTGGCCCCTGAAGCCCTCCCAGATGACATCCCAGCTCTCTAATTACTAACAGTCCATTTTAAGAGTTGAGATTTTTGTGTTTCTTATAAGATGAACAGTTTTAATTTCCTCAGCAGTTGGCTTTAAAAACAAAATGAAGATGTTTTCTCCATAACTTTAACATTTCACTGACTTTATTATGTAGTACAAATGCCCTGACCACTTTTTTTAATGATGGTAATTCAACCATAGATAATGAACGCTTTGGAGTGCTGTAACAAATTGGATAATAACAATGATTTAAGAGAAGTCAAGCTATCTAACAGCAGGAAGAAAAACCCTGTTGATTAAATTCATTTTTCTAAAAATCACATCCGTTTAAACTATATTCATACCTAAAATCTTCTAATGCCTTGCATAATCTGTGTCTAGTATAAATACTTTCTCATAGAAAGAACTGAAGAAATAACAAGGAATTCTATCTAGAAACACTGCAGTTTTTAAGGATTTGCAACACGTTGCTTATTCTCCAGTGAAATTATAACTGCTTGGCCATGACATAGAGTATGTGAGAAAGCTTTTTCCACACAAACACAAATGTGTGTATATATACACAAATCTAAGTGTATGTAAGTGACCTGCTAAGTTCTTTTATTAATTTTTTCTCTTTTAACTTTATTGAGGTACAATTCACAAAATATACACTCATTTAAAGTACACGATTTGATGAGTTTTGACAGTTACTCATAAAACCACCATCACAATCAAGATATAGAGCATTTCTTTTACCCCAAAATGTCCTGTGTACCCTTGCAGTCTATCCCACCCTCCAACCCTGGTCTCAGGCAACTTTTCACTGCTGTGGATTAATTAGCATTCTACATAAATAGAACTATACAGTATGTATTCTTTTGTGTCTGGCTTCATGAACTCAGCGTGATGATTTTGAGATTCATTCATGTTGTTGCAAATTATTAGTAGTTCATTCGTTTTCATTGCTGAGTAATGTTCCATAGTAAGGATGTACATTTTGTTTATCCATCCACTTGCTGATGGATATTTTGAATTTTGGCTATTGAAAATAATGCTGCAACGAGTATTCATATACAAGTCTTTGTGTGGACATACATTTTTATTTATCTCAGGTAAATGCCTAGCGAAGAATGGCTGGGTCATATGCTACATGTAAAAATTTGAACATTTTTTTAAAACTGCCAGATGGTTTCCAAAATAATTGTGCAATTTTGTGCTCCCATCATCAGTATATAAGACTTCTGGTTGCTGTACGTCCTCACTAAAACTTGGTATCATCAATCTTTTGGCCATTCTGATGTGTGTATTTTTGGCCATTCTGATATGTGTGTAGTGATATCTCATTGTGTATTTAATTTCCATTTCCCTGATGACTAATGATATCGAGCAGCTTTTTATGTGTTTATTAGCCATTTGTATATCTTCTTTTGTAAAGTATCTGTTCAAATAACTTGCCCTTTTTTTGTTATTTTTCTTATTAAATTGTAAAATCTTTTCATACAAGTCCTTTATCAGATATTTGTATTGCAATACTTTCTCTCAGTCTGTGGTTTGTCTTTTCATTTACTTAATGGTGTCTTTCAAACAGCAAATTTTTTTCATTTTGATAAAGTCCATTTTAACAATTCTTTTTTCTATAGCATGTGCTTTTTATAGCCTATCGAAGACATTATTGCCTACCACTAGGTCACAAAAATCTTCTATGTTTTTTTATTGAATTTTCATAGTTTTAGCTTTTACATTTAGGTTGTTTATTCACTTGAGTTAATTTTTGAGTGATGTTCATTTTTTTCCCAATATGGATATCTAATTCTTCCAGCACTGTTTGTTGAAAACTATCCTTTCCCCATTGAATAGTTTCAGTATCTTTATCAAAAACCAACTGACCATATAAGTATGGCTCTATTTCTATACTGTATCCTATTCGATTGATCTGTATGTTTACACTTATGCTAATTCTGTACTGTCTTCCAACTCATGAATATGCTCTATTTCTCTTTTTATTTCACTTTCAAAAATAATATTTCTTAGCTATGTCTTAGGTATCTTATTGTGGTAGAGGTTTGCCTATCTTTTTAAAAATTTATTCCTAAATATTTTGTGATTTTTGATGCTATTGTAAATGGAATTGTTTTTATAAATTTTATTTTTCTAATGTTTGCTGTTAATATAACATTTACAATTTTCTGTGTCAACACTGTGTCCTCTTACCTTGCTAAATTAACTTCTTATATTTAATATTTAATTCTGGATTTCTGAGGATGTAAATAATAATGTTACCTGAAGACAGAGACAGTTTTACACCTTCCTTTCCAATGTTTTTTCCTTTTATCTTAGTGCCTGCATGCAATGGCTAGGGCCTTTAGGACAATGTAGAATAGAAATGGTGAGAGCAGTCATTCTTGCCTTTTTCCCAATCTTAGGGGGAAAGAGTTTAATATTTTACAATTAAGTCTGATATTGGTTGTTGGTTTTTAATAGATGACATTTATCAGATCGTGGAAGTCTCTTACTCCTGGTTTGCTGAGTTTTTATCATGATTGATATTGCATTTTATCAAATGCTTTTTATGCATCTAGTAAAATGATACAATTTTTCTCCTTTATTCTGTAATATGATGAATTACATTGATTGATTTTGGAATGTTAAGTCAGTCCTTCATTTGAATATTAAACTCAAGCACATCATGGTACATTATCTCACCCATTGAGTTCTTAATTTTTTTCCTTCTTATCTTTCAGTTCTGGAATCTCTGTTTCTTTATCAAATCTGCTATATCTCTTTTTAAAGTTTCCAGATCCATTTCAAGATTTTATTTGCTGGAACCTAGTGACCTACTTGTTGTATAGCCTGTGTCTGGTCATTTGGAGCTCTTTGGGTCTCTTTCTGTCGTCTCTTATTTGTTCTGGGTTTTGTTCATGTTATCTTCTCTCCTTATAAGCCTTGCTTTCTTTGATTATATGTGGAACATTGTTTTTGAAAATTTGTGAGAGAATTTGAGGCCTAAAATTGTTTTCTATTCCCCCAGCAGGTGCTTTTATTTGCTTCTGCTTGGCCCCTGGGGGCACTACTAATATGTTATCAACTTTATCCAATTTCAGTGCTTGAGATTTTCTTGACCACCTAGACGAGTCCACGTTCCAGGACCGTTTACTTTCAGTTCACCCTTCTCCTAGAGTTCAGCGCACACCCACAGGCGGTTGCTTTGGGTCCTTGCAGGGCCTGCATTCTTTCTTTTGGTTCCCTCTATCCCAAAGAGCCTGTGAAAATCACTGCCTGGCCTCTCAGCTGTCCTTGCTGGCTAGGCATATGCCCTAGGGCAAAGGGGGTTTCAGATGCTGGACTCACCACACTGGATTCCAGCTTTCCTGGCATTTCGGCTAGTAGTTCCTCACCACTTTGCTAACTTTTTAGCATTTTCAAGATGACTTTTAAAAAATACCTTTTACTTAGCTTTTTCAGTTGTCTTCAGTGGGAGGTTTGGTTTGAATTACCCAAAGCAGTTGCCCTGATGTTGCCTCCCCCTCCCCGATCCCTTTAGAAATGACCCCTAGGTGGTAGTCACACTATGGATGCCACATCTCCCTTTTCCGAAGGAGAAGAGTCACTTCCCAAACATACTTCTCTGTTTTGCTCGAACATTTGCTTCAGCCTGTCTCTCACTCGTGGGCATTTTTTTTATTCAATGGTGAGTCGGATACCAGTCCATCTGTCCTGCACACTCCAGGAAGTGTAGACCAAGCTCCTTGAGAAGTCTTTTTAAATTATCTCTTGAGAGGAGGCCTGAGTATTTCTCCCATCAGGGCTGTTACCGTACTATATCAACAAGGCTTTCTAAAGAAATTCCCTCAGCTCCAACTTTTGTCCTCTCCACTTCAACCTTTTAATCCTCAGAGTAGATGAGTGGCTAAGGGTCGCAAAACTGGTTTCCAGAAACTCCCTATATAAACATTTAGAGTCCAGGTAATTGGCACATATTGCCTTGGATGCTGACGTTGAAACATTTCAACATCCTATTATGTATTTTGCAAATATTTTCCCAGTTTGCCATCTGCCTTTTGATTTTCTATGGTGTTTTCATGTTCCAATGTTAAATTTTAATATAAGGAAATCTTTTCATGATTTCTGACTCTGTATTTTTTTAAAAACATATTTTATGCTTCTGGGGTTGTTTAAATATTTACCTATATTTAATTCTGCTACTTTTATGAGTTCCTCTTCTACACTTAAATAGTTAATCAATCTGGCATCTGGCAAGTTAGGGAATCTAACTTTATTTTCCCCAAAATGGTAAGCCACCCAAATACTTATATGTATTTATTTTTTTCTAGATTTTTATATTTTATTCTATTGGTCTGTCTATTCTGCTAACGATAACGTAATTGATTAATTGAAACCAAAATCTGGATGTCTTTGTCTAAGCGTTCACATTAATCCTGCTGATGTAATTCTTTGTTAGACAGTTGCTTTTGAATTAAATAGCCTTATTGAAGATGCTTCGATGAAATTATACTTAAGTTGGAATTTTTTAAATTGAATCACAGATTCCCTTTGACTCACAGTGTAATTTTTGGTTGTCCAATGACAGTCAGTCGTGGTATATGGGTGGAAAACTCCCAGTTTTCATGATCCAGTCAAAAGAAGGTTTAAGGCTATAAACAAAACACGTTTGAGGTGATGCCAACGTCAGTCAATTGATCTGAATTTCACCTGCTACTAGCCAAAGATTCTGGCTTTTGTGACATTCTCACGGTGAAATTCAAAGCTAATAATTAACTGACTGTCTTAATAGACTGCATGGCGGGAAGCAGCAGACTCTGGAGTTTCAGACACAATGCATCACAATGCATCAGTGTTTCAGCCATCAGGCCTGTTGTTTATTGTGAGCAGGACCCCTGGGCTGAGATTCTGCAAATGAGGCTAAATGTTTTAAGCAGGTGCATGGTTACAGGGTAGCCAAAGGGATCGTGTGGTCATCTTTGAGTCACATCAGAATCTCCATCATCTGAAATGGAATTCAACTCGCCATAAATAAGAGCAGACACTTACTCTGGGGAATGGTCTGAACTGGTTGTGTTTTCCTGTTTCCAGGAGTAGATAAATGTAGAGAAAAGTTTGCACAATATTACCAGAGAATTTTCACTTTTGTTTACCCAATTATGTAAAAAAGTAGTTTTGTGAATACTTAAAACATTTTTATTATGTTATTTATTCTCTACTTTTTCCTAAAATAATTTGAGATGTTTATAAAAATGTTTGAAATATAAGAAGTTTCAATTTGTAAGATAATAAAGGAAAAGAAAAATCAGGATCAGGTAGAAAGAGAAAGGAAAAGAGAGAATAAATACATAGAAATCTGTGCTCTTTTTATCCTTTCATAATTGTAACATCACTGCACAATGGACTCTGCATTTTCGTGGACCTAGGAAAAGAGGTGAACATGATGAATCACAAAATTCTCATTGTTCAGAAAAGAAAAACAAACCAGTTGCTCAGAGAAAAGGCTTTCCATGGGAGTTCATTCCTTATATGAGAGACACTTCTGCAGTGACATTTTTTAGGGCAGTGATGTCATTGTCTGTCTGTGTTACTTTTCTTGATGTTGTTTAGGTTTTGTATCTTATAAATAAATTGTATCTAATATGTGAGGAATAATCCATCAGCCAATTTCACAGACATTGTCTCTAACCCATATATGTTTAATCAATTATTTAATAATGCCCAGCATTGATCGGTGCTAAGAGATACAAAGATAACACCAGTTACTACATTTGCTTTTGAAATAAATCTAGGTAAACGAATAGTGATATAAGAACTATGCAAATAAATGTATGATGATGATGGTTATTACGACAAAAATCACAAAGGCAGTACTTAAATGACTGAGTTGGGGAAGATGGTTGTAGACAATATTGGTGCTAAATGAAGACGTTTTAACAAAGGATGACATAATCGGACTTGTGGTTTAGAAACATCACTTTGGTTGCCATGTCGAGAATGGATTGGCAGTGGGGAAAGGTGGAAGGCTGACAAACAATGAAGACTTGAATTAAGGCAGAGGTGTGGGAAAAGCCAAGCTCTCAGGACAAGTTAATGTGAATTGAGAATGGAGGAGGATCTGAGGAAAGCTCCCAGGTTCCTGGTGTAGGTGACGAGACACTTGGTTATAACTAACCACAATATGGAATATAAGAAGAGAAACAAACAAGCTTTGGATAAAAAGAGGAGTTCAATCTTAGAGGTGTTTAATAAGTTTGAGGTGTCTGTGGGTCGCAACAGAAATGTCCAGTAAGCAGTTGGACTCATGGTGCCAGAACTCAGAGGGAGTAATCGAGGCATGAGATATATAGAAAACGAAATGTTTCTCTATATGAGATATAGATACACAAGATATATAGAAAACAAAATGGATTAAACAATCCGATCAAAAGGCAGAGATGGTCAGATTGAATAAAAAAGATTCAACTATATGTTATCTATAGGAGACACACTATACATTCAAGATATGACATAAAGGGATCAAAAAGATTTATCATGCAAACCACAACCACGAGAAAGCTGGCATGGCTTTACTAATATCAGACAAAACAGCCACTGAAACAAAAGAAAAAATTACTAGAGACAAAAAAGCACATTTTATAATGACAAAAGAGTCAACCCATCAGGAAGATACAACAATTACAAACATGTACACACAACACAGCCGCAAATACATAAAGCAAAACCCAACAGAATCAAAGTGAGAAATAGACAATTTAACAATAATAGTTGGAGACTTAAAAACTCCACTTTCAATAATAGATAGAATTACTGAGAAGAATATCAACACGGAAATAGAAAAATTGAACAAACTAGCACAAACTAGACCTAATAGACATCTATAGAACAGTCTACCCAACAAAAGCAGAATGCGCATTCTTCATTTTCATTCAGAAAAAAATCAGTTAATAGGGTCCAACTCAGAGGCATAGAGGTTAAGTTCACTCTCTCTGCTTCAGCAGCCCGGGGTTTGCAGGTTCGGATCCTGGGCACAGACCTAGCACCACTCATAAAGCCACACTGTGGCAGCATCCCACATACAAAAATGGGGGAAGATGGGCACAGGTAGCTCAGCAACAATCTTCCTCAGCCAAAAGGAGGAAGATTGGCAACAGGTGTTAGCTCAGGGCCAATCTTCCTCAAAAAAAAAAAAAAATCAGTTAATACACTATATCAATAGAATAAAGATAGTAGCCACATGATCATCTCAATAGAAGCAAAAAAGCAACTGACAAAACCCAACACCCCTTCATGATAAAAGTACTAAACAAACTAGGAATAGAAGAGAACCTCTTCAACCCAAAAAAAAGGTGTCTATGAAAACCCCACAGTTAACATGATGCTTAGTGGTGAAAGACTGAATGGTTTGCCCTAAGATAAGCAACAAGACAAGGATGCCTGCTCCCACCATTTCTATTCTAAATGCCAGGGCAATTAGGAAAAAGAAATAAGAGGCATCCAGATTGGAAAGGAAGAACTAAAACTCTCTACTCACAGATGACATGCTTTGTATATGGAAAATCTTAAGGAATTCACTAAAAAACGAATTCTATTATTAAAACTAATAAACAAGTTTACCAAGGCGATAGGATACAATATCAGCATACAAAATTCAGTTGTATTTCTATAAGCCTCCATGGAATAATCTGAAAATGAAATTAAGAAAACAATTCTGTTTAAAAAGCAAAAAAAATAAAATATTTCAGAAGAAATTTAACAGAAGTGCAAAACTTAGAATATTAAACTATAAAGCATTGTTGAAAGAAAGTAAAGATCTAAATAAATGGTGAGACATCCCACTTTCATGGGTCAGAAGACTTAACATTGTTAAGATAGCAATACTCCCCAAATTGATCTACAAACTCAATGTAATTCCTATCAAAATCTCAGCTAGCTTCTTTGCAGAAATTCACAAACTTATCCTAAAATTCACATGGAAAATCAAGGGACCAAGAATAGCCAAAACAATCTGGACAAAGAACAAAGTCAGAGGTCTCACATTTTCTGATTAAAAAACTTACAAAGCTATATTACACAAGATCACATGGTAGTGATATGAAGGTGGACTTATAGATCAGTGGAATAGATTTGAGAGTCCAGAAATAAACTGTCACATTTATGTCAATTGATGTTTTACAAAAGTGTCAAAACATTTCAATGGAGAAAGAATAGTCTTTTCAGTAAATTGTACTGTGACAACCGGACATCCACATGCAAAAGAATGAAATTGGTCTCCTTCACACCATATACAAAAAGTAACTCAAAATGGATCAAAGATATAAGAACTAAAACTCTTAGAAGAAAACATAAGGGCAAATCTTCATGACCTTGGACTAGGCAATAGTTTCTTAGACATGTCACGAAAAGCACAAGCAACAAAGAAAAATAGATTAATTTGACTTCATCAAAATAAAAATCTTTTGTGCTTCAAAGGACACCATCAAGAAGCTGCAAAGGGGGCCAGCCCAGTGGCACAGCAATTAAGTTCACACATTCCACTTAGGCTGCCCAGAGTTTGCTGGCTCAGATCCCAGGTGCAGACCTATGCACCGCTTGTCGAGCCACGCTGTGGCAGGCATCCCACATATAAAGTAGAGGAAGATGGGCACAGATGTTAGCCCAGGGCCAGTCTTCCTCAGCAAAAGGAGGAGGATTGGTGGCAGATGTTAGCTAAGGGCTAATCTTCCTCAAAAAAAGAAAAAGGAAAAAGCTGCAAAGACGACCTACCAAATGAGAGAAAATATTTTTAAAGTCATGTATCTAATACAGAATTTGTATCTAGAATATATAAAGAACTCCAACCACTCAATAATATAAGGACAAATAACCCAATTAAAAATGGGCAAAGCATCTGAATAGAGATTTATCCACAGAAAATATGCAAATGGCCAATAAGTGCATGAAAAGATGCTCAATGTTATTAACCATCAGTATTATGTAAATCAAAACCACAATGAGATACCATTTCACACCTGCTAGAATCGCTATAATACAAAAGACATAGTAAATGTTGACAGAGATGTGCAGAAATTGGAACCCTCATTCACTGTCGGTGGGAATGCTGGTACAGGCTCTTTGGAAAATATTTTGGCAGTTCCTCAAAAGTTAAACATAGAATTAACCATACAGACCAGCAATTCCACTTCCATGTATATACCCAAGAGAATGGAAAACGTATGTCCACACAAATCTCGTACGTGAATGCTTGTAGCAGCATTATTTATAACAGCCGAAAAGTAGAAACCCAAATGTCCATCAACTGACGAGTGGATAATAAAATGTGGTGTATCTATAGAACAGAAAATTATTCAACAATATAAAAGACTAAAGTACTGATACAATATGGATGAAACTTGAAAACATTATGCTAAGTCAAAGAACCCCAACACAAAGACCATGCATTGTACGGTTCCATTTATATGAAATGTCCAGAATTTATAGAGACAGAAAGTGGATAAGTGGTTGCCTAGCTCTGGGGGAAATGTGAGGGATGGGGAGTGACTGCTGAGGGATATGGGATTTCTATTCGGGCATGTTAAAAATGTTCTAAAATTGATCATGGTGATGAATTTGCACAACTCGGTAAAGATACTAAAGACCTCTGAATTGTACACGTTAAATGGGTGAGTTGTACGGTGTGTGAATTATATGGCAATAATGCTATTATAAGAGAAAAAAATACAGGAGGCTTATCCCCAACATTTGTAGAACACTTTTTACAAAGTATTGGTATCTCCAGTGTCTCATGGGCTTTCACAGCAATCCTGGAAAGACGGTGGTATTGCCAGACCAAGTTGCAGAAAATGAGGCCTAAAGACTTTAAATGATTTACCTCAGTTATTGGCTGGTTTGTGGTAGAGCCAGGAGATGCCAGCCCCACCTCTAAGGCCAATCCAGTGTTGTTTCCACGACGCTAGCTTTTTCCCAAGGTTATCTGCTCACTCCTTATTTACTTTGCTTCAATTGGCTTATTTAGAGAATCATAAATAAGTTTAACCTTGTGTCAGGCACTGTTCTCAGCCGTTCAAGTTCATTAACTCATTAAATCTTTATAACAACCCTTTAAAGAAGTGCTACTTTGACCCCATCTGCAGATTAGGAAATGGTAGCATGGAGATTAACTTTCCTAGGTCACTCAGCTAAGTTGCAAAGCTAGGATTTGAACCCTGGGAGCCTGGCCCCAGACATTATTGCTCTTAAACCTCTGCACTCTGCAAAGAGCTTCTCTTCCTTGAAAGCTTGTATCTTGGATTTCATCCTCAATTGTAAAAAGAGATGAGGAGAGCCGGCTGGATCGGTGTAGACATCTGACACCAGAGGCCTACCTGAGTGTGCTGGTGGGGCTGGATTCCCCAACGCTAGAGCTGAAGTGAGTGGTATCGGGGAATTCATGACTTCCAGACCCAGAGCTCAGCTGGAAGCAGTGTTTTCTGTGCAGTAACTGCGCAAATCCTTCATCTGTCAGGCGCTTGGGCTGGGGTGGGGGTGGGTGGGCAGTGCAGAGGAGGAGCTGCAGAGTTTGTACGTGCATACTCAGTCTTACGAAAACCCCGTGGGGAAACACAGCGCCACTGAGGGAGACTGAACAACAGCTCTGAGACTCAAGAATTCTCTCACTGCGTGAGTGCACATGCACGTGCGCGCACACACACACACACACACACACACTTGACGTGCTGATGGCAATACCACAACCCTCACTGTGTCTTCCTGCCAATGCGGCCACAGAGTTGCATGTTATTTTACGCCCTGGCTCTGGGGTTCTGCGTCAATGGGCAGCCCACAGCTCGTTCCTGGACTTGTCTTTCTGGTTGGTTGTTTGGAGAAGGCTTACCAGTGCTTTTCTGGTGACTTCCAGTCTCTGTTTGCAATTCTGCATGCCAAGTGTAATTAAGAGGTCTAACCGGGTCACCCAGGCTGCACTCAGCAGTGTCTGTATCTGGCCGTCTCTGGGGAGGCCCAGTCACTCTTGCATTTGCTTTGTGAACGGGAGCCAGGTTGTTTCATTTCACAACATACTGGGTTACTCAAAGAGTTAACCCAGCAGCTCTGGGGTTGGAGAGGAGGATATGCAATCTCCTAGTGCTGACTTGGGAGAGCCAGGCTGCACTGACCTGCACCAAGAGCTGACAGGCTTAGTGCCCATGCCATAGTCAAATCAGGGGCCGTGGGGACAGTGGGTAACCTCAGTGAGGATTAATATTGGCCATGTCTTTAAAAGCATCCTTTTACAGACAAGCCTTAGTTTCTTTAAAATGTGGAGCTTCTGCAACTCATCCTCCCTTTAGTATACCTGGGCACATCTTCTCCTTTATGTCCTCTTTACTCTGTTTTATTTTGAATACAACTTAAACTGAATTCTAATTTTATTTTAGGAAAAAGGTTTATAAATGCTTCTGTACTGAAAGTTGAAGAGTAGCTTAGAAAGATTTGTAGCGTAAAAGGACGATTCAGCTTTATGCTGCTATGTTTAGTGCGTTCTGTCTGGTTTATACTGTTTAGTGATGGCAGCTTCCACACCCCGAACCTTCTCTCCCTCTTTTAATTAGCTATTAGGGAACTACCATCTAAATTTAAGACCCATTTTCAGCATATATAGACATATATAGACATTATAGACATGTAATGTACTTGGGGTTCACTTTATTCCTACTCTTATTTTTCCTTTTTTCCTCATTGTGTCCCTTTTTTTTTTTTTTTAAGATTTTATTTTTTCCTTTCTCTCCCCAAAGCCCCCCGGTACATAGTTGTGTATTCTTCGTTGTGGGTTCTTCTAGTTGTGGCATGTGGGACGCTGCCTCAGCGTGGTCTGACGAGCAGTGCCATGTCCGCACCCAGGATTCGAACCAACGAAACACTGGGCCGCCTGCAGCGGAGCGCGCGAACTTAACCACTCGGCCACGGGGCCAGCCCCTCATTGTGTCCCTTTTTTATCTTTCAAAAACCTGATTCAAATCCTTTTGGCAGTGAGATTGGACATAAAGAAATACGAAGATCAAATCAGGAATCCACACAACAAACATTTGTTGAAAATCTACCATGTCAGGATCTGAGCCTTGGATACAAAGAGGATACAAAGTTGACTTCTCCCTAAAGGAGTCCTGATATGAGGTTGTGTGTTTTTTGATGTTTGTTTCAACCTTCATTCTTCATTGTTCTTCAATCCCTCCTTCCTTTCTGTGACTTTACTAGGATTTATTTTCCTTCTGTATGAAGAACTTCCTTTAATATTTCTTTTAGTGCAGGTCTGCTGGTGACCAATTCCCTTAGGATTGGTTGGTTCTTAGTTATTTTGTCTAAAACATCTTTATTTCACCAATATTTTTGCTTGTTTGGCCAATTTTTCAGCAATTTAAAGATGCCATTCTATTGTTTTCTAAATTTCATTGTTTTTGTTGGGAAGTCAACTGTCAATCTACTTTTTGTGCCTTTGAAGGTGAACTTTCTTTTTTCTCTGGCTGCCTTTAATTTTGTCTCCTTCTCCTGTTTTTTCAGCAGTGTGACTGTGATGTGCCTAGGTGTAGTTTTGTTTTGTTTTTGTATCTTATTGTTTTGGGTTCACTAAACTTCTTGAAAATCTGGGTTGTTGTCTTTTACCAGTTTTAGAAAATACTCAGCCATTATTTCTTTGAATATTGCTTAAGGCTTCATTGAGAAACAACATCTGAGAAAAGTCCTAATGTGGAAAGAGTGTTCCAGGAAGAAGGACCAGCCAAGACTGCTAGGATTGTACCTGGCAAAGTTGAGACACAGTAGGGAAAGCAGGGTGACTGGCATAGAGAAAGAGGAAGAGAAATGAGAGAAAGTGACAGTTAGCAGGGCCAGTTTGTATAGATTTTATTATGCCATTGTAAGAGCTGTAGCTTTTTTTTTTTTAGGAAGATTAGCCCTGAGCTAACTGCTGCCAATCTTCCTCTTTTTGCTGAGGAAGACTGGCCCTGAGCTAACATCCGTGCCCATCTTCCTCTACTTTATACGTGGGATGTGTGCCACAGCGTGACTTGCCAAGTGGTGCCATGTCTGCACCCAGGATCCAAACCCGCAAACCCTGGGCCGCCAAAGCAGAATGTGAGCACTTAACTGCTGTGCCACCAGGCTGGCCCAGAGCTGCAGCTTTTAGTTCTGAAGGAGATGAGAAGGCATTGGAGATTATTGAGCAGACTTTTAAAAAACGTAATTGCAAGACCATTATCATACCCCACAAAATTAAGAATAATTTATTAATATCATCATACACCCAACCAATATTCATACTTCTAATTATCCCTTAAATGTCACATTTTTAGTTTTTTTAAAAAATCAGGATCCAAATAAAGGACACACGTTGCAATTTGTTGATCTGCCTTTTAGTCCTCTTTAATCTTTAGGTTCCTCCTCTCTCTCTCTCTCTCATTTTATTTTTTTAACTTTTTAGTTTACTTGTGAAAAAATCCAGATTACTGTTCCTGGAGTTGTAGAGATTTCTACATCCTGGATTTGCTGAGAGTATCTTTTTGATGCACTCTGAACTGTCTCTCTGCCCCCTATATTTCCTATAACTTGTTAGTTAGACTTAGAGGTCCACTCAGGTTCAGAGGTCTGCTCAGATCCCTCCCCTATAACCCTTGGAAACCACTGATCTTTTTACACTCTCCGTAGTTTTGCATTTTCCAGAATACCATATAGTTGGAATCATAGAGTATGTGGTCTTTTCAGATTGGCTTTTTTCACTTAGTAATATGAATTTAAGTTTCCTTCATTTCTTTTCACAGCTTGAAAGCTCATTTATTTTTAATGCTGAATAATATTCCATTGTCTGGATGTTCCACAGTTTATTTATCCATTCACTTACTGAAGGATATCTTGGTTGCTTCCAAGTTTTGGCAGTTATGAATAAAGCTGCTATAAATATCCATGTGCAGTTTTTTATGGACATAAGTTTCAATTCCTTTGGGTAAATACCAAGGAACGTGGTTGTTGGATCATATGGTAAGAGTATGTTTAGTTTTATAAGAAACTGCCAAACCATCTTCCAAAATGGCTGTGCTATTTTGCATTTCCCCCAGCATGTATGAGAGTTCCTGTTGCTCCACATCTTCCTTGCATTTGTTGTTTGTCAGTGTTCCAGATTTTGGCCATTCAAATGGATGTGCAGTGGTATCTCATTTTAATTTGCATTTCCCTGGTGGCTTATTATGTGGAGCATCTTTTCAGGTGCGCATTAGCTGTATATCTTCTTTGATGAGTTATCTGTTAAGGTTTTTGACCCATTTTTTTAAAAATCAGGTTGTTTGTTTTCTTGTTGTTGAGTTTTAAGAATTCTTTGTGTATTTTGGTAACAATTTTGGTGTTCGACTGGTTGTCCTCCAATTCATGTAAGTGTAAGGAGGTCTGCTATTAGTAGTCAAAACATGCATTGGCTTAGGGGCTGGAATATTAGTCCTTTATCAGATGTGTCTTTTGCAAATATCTTTTTGCAGTCTGGGCTTGTCTTCTATTTCTCTTGATATTGTTTTTTGCAGAGCAGAAGTTTTAAATTTTAATGAAATTCAGTTTATCATTCATTTCTCTCATGCATCCTGTCTTTGGTGGTGTATCTAAAAAGGTATCACCATAGAAGGTCATCTAGATTTTCTCCTATGTTATCTTCTAGGAGTTTTATAGTTTGGCATTTTTCATTTAGGTCTGTGATCCATTCGGTGTTAATTTTTGTGAATTGTGTAAAGTCTGTATCTAGATTCATTTTTTTTTTTTTTGTCTGCAGTGCCTAGCTGTTCTGGCACCATTTGTTGAAGAAACTGCCTTTGCTTCATTGTTCCTTTTTAAAAAGATCAATTGACTATATTTATGGAGGTCTATTTCTGGGATCTCTATTCTGTTCCATTGATCTGTTTGTCTATCCTTTCACCAATATTACACTATCTTGGTTACTGTAGCTTTAGTAAGACTTGAAGTCGGGTGCTATCAGTCATCCAACTTTGTTCTTCTCCTTCAATATTGTATTGGGTATTTTTCCTCTCCATATAAACTTTAGAATCAATTGTCAATATCATAAAATAACTTGCTGGGATTTTAATTGAGATGGCATTGAATCTATAGAATAAGTGGGAAAGACTGACATCTTGACAATATGGAATGTTCCTATCCCTGAACATGGAATATCTTTACATTTATTTAGTTATTTGACTTTGTTCATCAGAGTTTTATAGTTTTCCTCATATAGACCTTGTACATATTTTGTTATATTTATACCTAAGTATTTCATTTTGGGGGATGCTAATGTAAATGGTATTTTTTCAAATTCCACTTGTTCATTGCTAGTATACAGGAAAGCATTTGACTTTTGTATATTAACTTTGTACCCTGAAACTTTACTAATCACTAATCACTTATTAGTTCCATGAATATGTTGTCAATTCTTTCAGATTTTCTATATAGACATCCATGTCATCTGCAAAAAAAGATAGTTTTATTTCTTTCTTTCCAATCTTTGTACTTTTTATATCCTTTTCTTGTTTTATTCCATTAGCTAGAACTTCCAATATGATCTTGAGAATAAGTGGTGAGAGGGGACATCCTTGCCTTGTACTTGATTTTAGTGGGAAACCTTCAAATTTCTCATCATTAAGTATGATGATAGCTGTAAGTTTTTTGTAGATATTCTTTATCAAATTGAGAAACTTCTCCTCTACTCCTAGTTTACTAAGTTTTTCTACATCTCTTGATATGATCATGTGAGTTATCTTCTTTAGCTCATTGTTGTAATGGATTATATTAATTGACTTTCAAATATTGAATGAGCCTTGTATACCTGGATAAATTTCACTTGACCATTATGTATAATTGTTTTCCTACATTGTTGGATTCAATTTGGTAATATATTGTTGAGGATTTTTGCATCTATGTTCATAAGAGACATTTGTCTGCGATTTTCTTTTCTTGTAATGTCTTTGCTAGTTTTGGAAATAGGGTAATATTGGCCTCATAGAATGAGTTAGAACTATTTCCTCTGCTTCATTCTTCTGAAAGAGATTGTAGAGAAATAGTCTATCTTTCTTAAATATGTGGAAGAATTCACCAGTGGAATCATCTACACCATATACTTTCTGTTTTAGAAGGCAATAAATTATTGATTCAATTTCTTTAATAGATATAGGCCTGTGCATATGTTCTATTTCTTTTTTGTGAGTTTTAGCAGATTGTGTATTCCAAGAAATTGGTACATTTCATCTTAGTTATCAAATTTGTGGGGATAGAGTTGTTCATAGTAGTCCTTTATCATCCTTTTAACATCCATGGGATTTGTAGTGATGTCTCATCTTTCATTTCTGGCATTAATAATTTGTGTCCTCTTTCTTTTTTCTTAGTTAGCTTAGTAGGAGGCTTATCAATGTTATTGATCTTTTCAAAGAACCAGCTTTTGATTTTGTTGATTTTCTGTTTCCCATTACATTGATCTCTGCTCTAATTTTTATTATTTATTTTCTTCTGCTTACTTTGGATTTAACTTGCTCTTGTTTTTCTAGTTTCCTATGGTGGGAGGTTTGATTAATTTTAGTTTTTTCTTATTTGCTAATGTATGCATACACTGCTATAAACATTCCTCTAAGTACTGTTTTCAGTGCATCCCACAAAGTTTGATAAGTTGTGTTCTTATTTTCATTTAGTTCAAAATATTTTAAAATATCCCCTGATATTTCTTCTTTGACCCACATGTTATTTAGAAGTGTATCATTTAATTTCCAAGTGTTTGGGAATTTTCCAGCTTCCTTTCTGTTGATTTCTTTCTGTTGATTCTATTGATTTCTAGTTTAATTCCATTATGGTCTGCAATTAGACATTTTATAATTTCTATTCCTTTAAATTTGTTAAGGTGTATTTTATGGCCCAAAATGTGGCCTATCTTGGTGAATGTTCCATGTGAGGTTGAGAAGAATGTTTATTCTGCTTTTGTTGGATGAAATAGTCTATGGATGTCCATTATATCCAGTTGATTGATGGTGTTGTCAAGTTCAACTATGTACTTACTTATTTTCTGCCTGCTAGATCTGTCCATTTCTGAGAGGGTTTTGAAGTCTCCAACTATAATAGTAGTTGCATCTGTCTTTCCTTGCAGTTTTTGCCTTTTAATTTAATGCTCTGTTGTTAGGCACATACATATTATGGATTATCATGTCTTCATGGAGAATTGGCCCTTTTATAATTATGTAATGCCCCTCTCTATCCCTAATAATGTTCCTTTGAAGTCTGCTCTGTCTGAAATTAATATAAGTACTCCTGCTTTCTTTTGATTAGTGTTAGCATGGTATATCTTTCTCCATTCATTTTTCTTTTAATCTCTATGTGTCTTTACATTTAAAGTAGGTTTCTTGTAGACAACATATAGTTGGGTCTTGTTTTTGATTCGCTCTGACAGTCTCGGTCTTTTAATTGGTACCTTTATACCATTGACATTCAAAGAGATATAGTTGGGTTTTTATCTCGTCAACATGGCGCTGTGAGCAGATGTTGAACTCGCCTCCTCCCATGAACACAACCAGGTTACAACAATTTTGGGAAGAATCACCCTGGATTGAAAACTGAAAACTGGATAAAAAGAACCCCCACGACAAGGGACAGTCCTGACAAAAGCAGAAGAGGCAATAACTCCAGCAGGAGAGGAAAAAAGCCACCTTTGGGAGCAGCGGAGCTTCTCAGCTGGCCAGGCAGGAGCCACCCTAAGGTACGAGCCCTCCCTGGAAGAGTGAGGTCCGGAGCAGTGGCAATACTGCTATAACCATCCTTCGGACGCAGCCCAACTGAGAGGGGGGTCTTACTGTCTGGCTTTGCTGGCTATTAATGGCAGAGAGGACACCCCAGAAAAGCTATCGGCCGAAAGCCAAAAAGATCCGGGTCTTAAAGGGCCCATGCACAAACTCACTCATTGCAGCAACCTAAAATCACCAGAAAGAAGGCTGACTGTCCTTTGGTGAAACAAGACTCACCTGGTGGGCTCTGGGGGCATCTTGGTGAGAGGAGGATCCTCTCTGGAGACTGAGACATTGGTGGGGGCCATTGTTCTGAGCTGGTCCAGGCGTGCTGATACGGACACCAGTGGGGGCCATTGAGGTGCATCCCTTGGGCTGTTAGCCCAGGGGTCTGCCACACCCACTAGAGCACAGGTTTAATCCAGTTCAGCCAGGGCAGGCAACCCGCCCTAGGGACTGGCCCCACCTAACAGCAAGCCCTCAGGTTACTTTTCAGCCTGCATTGACTGAGTGCCTTGATCCTCTACAGGCAGGCAAGTGTGTCTGCCTCTGTGGAGCAGGGCTTGTGTGAGGACCAGGTGAACTGTGGGGGGTATTGGGTCAGAGGTGGGGGCCTCTGCAGAATGGCGTAGGGGTATGCTCCAGGGGGTTGAGAAGTGTGCACAGACCAGGACTGTGTTAATAGTGTATGTGGTCCAGTGGGGGGTGAGGCTTATCAGCGGCAGAAGACTTGTGCTTCACAAATAGCCATAAAAAGGATCAGTCCCACCTTCCAAAGCCTGAAACAACTGAGTGCCTCCATGCCAGGGGCTAGCCCCACTCAGCTGCACTCCTAAGAGAACTGACAACAGCCTTGTTGGCCTCAGGCCTATCACAACTGTATGCCCCTGAGCCTAGCAACCAGCTACACTGGGTACCAACCCAATTAAGAGGACACTTGCAATAAGAGTGTCCTAATAGACTTTGTAGCCAACAGTGCTGAGGCCCCTCCAAACAGGATTTACAAATAGCTGGCCAGGGAAGGAAAGATCAGACTCCCTGGGTACCTGCAGTGGGAGCAACCCTGCCACAGCAGAAGAACACAAGTAGCCCACAAAGGGGTCACTCCTGGTTCTTATGGTCTGGTGACGAGAGGGAAGCACACTGCTGGGCCTCATAAAGCATCTCATACGTAAGGCCACTTCTCCAAGATCAGGAGACATAGCCGACTCACCTAGCACAAAGAAAATAGCACAGAGAAAGAGGCATTATGAGGAGGCAAAGGAATACTTTCCAAGGAAGGGAACACTACAAAACACCAGAAAAAGAACTAAGTGAAACAGAAACTAGCGACCTCCTTGACAAAGAATTCAAACAAAATATAATGAGGATGCTCACAGATATGTGGAGAAGAATGGATGAACACAGTGAGCACATCAGCAAAGAACTGGAAGAAATAAAAAAGAACCAATCAGAAATGAAGAATAAAATACTCAAAATGAGAAATTCACTAGAGGGACTCAAGAACGGATCAGCGAGCTACACAAAAGATTAGAGGAAATCACCCAAGCAGAACAGAAAAGAGAAAAAAGAATTAGACAGAATGAGATCAGTGTAAGGGAACTCTGGGACAATATCAAGTGTGCTAACATTCAGATGATAGGGGTCCTAGAAGGAGAAGAGAGAGACAAAGGGGCAGAAAATTTATTTGTCGAAATAATAGAAGAAAATTTTCCTCACCTGTGGAAGGAAACAGACATCCAAGTTCAGGAAGCACAGAGAGCTCCAAACAAGAGAAGCCCAAAGAGGCCCAAACCAAGACATATTATAATCAAAATGTCTAAAATTAAAGACAAAGAGAGAATCCTAAAAGCAGCAAGAGAAAGGCCACAAGTGACATATAAAGGGAAGCCCATCAGGCTGTCAACGGACTTCTCAGTCAAGACACTACAGGCGAGAAGAGAATGGCACGACATATTTGAAGTGCTAAAAGGAAAAAACCTACAACCAAGAATACTCTATACATCAACGTCTGTCATTCAGAATGGAAGGAAAGATAAAGAGCTTCCCAGACAAGCAAAAATTAAAGGAGTTTATCACCAAGAAAGCAGTTCTACAAGAAATTCTGAAGGGACTTATTTAAGTGGGAAAGCAATGACCACAAATAGAGATAAAAGAAAAAAAATTATCAAAAAAACCCAAAACAACAACAAGAAAAAAAAGGCAATAAAATCACTTGTAAGGTAAAAGTATAGTAAAGGCAACAGGTCAACTACCTGTGAAGATAACATGAAGGTTAAAAGACAAATGTCATAAAATTACCTATTTCAATGATAAGAGGGTAATGGATAGACACACACTAAACAAAAGACTATATATGATGTGAAAAACATATAATGTGGGAGGAGGGGAGTGAAAGAGTAGAGCTTTTAGAAAGAGGTCAAGCTAAAGAGTCTATCTACTCAATATAGACTGTTATATGCATAGTATATTAAATAGGATCCTCATGGTAACCACAAACCAGAAACCTATAACAAGCAGGAAAAAAAAGTAAGATGAAAGAAATCAAACATATTACTAAAGATAGCCATCAAACCACAAGGGAAGAGAGCAAGAGAAAAAGAAAGGAACTGAGAAGAACTACTAAAACACCAACAAAAAGAAAAAGTGACAAAATGGCAATAAATACATATTTATCAATAGCTACTTTAAATGTCAATGGACTAAACGCTCCAATCAAATGTCATAGGGTGGCCAACTGGATGAAAAAACAAGATCCATGTATATGCTGCATACAAGAGACACACTTCAGACCTACAGACGCTCACAAACTGAAAGTGACAGGATGGAAAAAGATACTCCATGCAAATGGCAAAGAAAAGAAAGCGGGGGTAGCAATACTTATATCAGACAAAATAGACTTTAAATCAAAAACTGTAATAAGAGACAAAGACAGGCACTATATAATGATAAAGGGAACAATCCAACAAGAAAATATAACACTTGTAAATATCTATGCACCCAACATAGGAGCATCTAAATATATAAAGCAATTATTAACAGACATAAGAGGAGAAATAGACAGTAACACAATAATAGTAGGGTACTTTAACACTCCACTTACACCAATGGATAGACCATCCAAACAGAAGATCAATAAGGAAACACTTGCCTTAAAGGACACATTAGACCAGATGGACTTAGTAGATAGATACAGAACATTCCATCCAAAAACCACAGAATACACATTCTTTTCAAATGCCCATGGAACACTCTCCAGGATTGATCACATATTAGGCTGCAAAACAAGTCTCAATAAATTTAAGAAGATCGAAATAATACCATGCATCTTTTCTGACCACAAAGGTATGAAACTGGAAATCAACTACAGAAAGAAAACCAGAAAAGCCACAAAAATGTGGAGATTGAACAAAATGCTACTGAAAAATGATTGGGTCAAGGAAGAAATCAAATAAGAAATAAAAAAGTTCCTGGAGACAAATGAAAATGAAAACATGACATGCCAAAATCTGTGGGGTACAGCAAAAGTGGTTCTACGAGGGAAGTTTATAGCAATTCAGGCCTACCTCAACAAAGAAGAAAAATCCCAAATAGACGATCTAAAAGTGCACCTAAAGGTACTGGTAAAAGAACAACAAACAAAGCCGAAAATCAGCAGAAGGAAGGAAATAATAAAAATCAGAGCAGAAATAAACGAAATAGAGCCTAAAAATTAGAAAAAATTAATGAAACCAAGAGCTGGTTCTTTGAAAAGATAAACAAAATTGGCAAACTCTTAGCTAGATTCACCAAGAAAAAAAGAGAAAAGACTCAAATAAATAAAATGAGAAACGAAAGAGGAGAGATTACAACAGACACCTCAGAAATACAAAAGATAATAAAATACTATGAAAAGCCAAACGCCAACAAATTGGATAATCTAGAAGATATGGATAAATTCTTAGAAACATACAACCTTCCAAAACTGGACCAAGAAGATGTAGAAAATTTGAATAGACCGATCACCAGTAAGGAGATCGAAACAGCAATCAAAAACCTCCCCCCAAATAAAAGTCCAGGACCAGATGGCTTCCCTGATGAATTCTACCAAACATTCAAAGAAGACTTAATACCTATCCTTCTCAAATTCTTCCAAAAAATTGAAGAGGAGGGGAGGCTTCCTAACTTCTTCTACAAAGCAAACATTATCCTGATACCAAAACCAGACAAGGACAAGACAAAAAAAGAAAATTACAGGCCAATATCACTGATGAACATCGATGCAAAAACCCTCAACAAAATTCTAGCAAATCGAATACAACAATACATTAAAAAGATCATACATCATGGTCAAGTGGGTTTCATTCCGGGGATGCAGGGATGGTTCAACATCCTCAAATCTGTCAACGTGATACACCACATTAGCAAAATGAAGAATAAAAATCACATGATCATCTCAACAGATGCAGAGAAAGCATTTGACAAGATACAGCATACATTTATGATAAAAACTCTAAATAAAATTGGTATAGAAGGAAAATACCTCAACATAATAAAGGCCATATATGACAAACCCACAGCAAATATCATTCTCAATGTAGAAAAACTGAAATCTATCCCTCTAAGAACAGGAACCAGACAAGGATACCCACTGTCACCACTCTTATTTAACATAGTATTGGAAGTCCTAGCCAGAGCTATCAGGCAAGAAAAAGAAATAAAAGGGATCCACATTGGAAAAGAAGAAGTGAAATTGTCACTCTTTGCAAACGACATGATTTTATATCTAGAAAACCCAAAAGAGTCCACTAAAAAACTTTTAGAAATAATAAAGGAATACAGTCAAGTTGTGAGATACAAAATTAATGTACAAAAATCGGTTGCGTTTCTATACACTAACAACGAAGTACTAGAAAGAGAAATTAAGAATACAATCCCATGTACAATTGCAACAAAAAGAATAAAATACCCAGGAATAAACTTAACGAAAGAGGTGAAAGATCTGTACACCGAAAACTATAAAACATTGTTGAAAGAAATCGAAGAAGACACAAAGAAATGGAAAGATATTCCGTGCTCTTGGATTGGAAGAATTAACAGTGTTAAAATGTCCATACTTCCTAAAGCAATCTATAGATTCAACGCAATCCTTATCAAAGTTCCAACAACATTTTTTACAGAAATAGAACAAAGAATCCTAAAATTTATGTGGAACAAGAGAAGACCCCAAATAACCAAAGGATTCCTGAGAAAAAAGAACAAAGCTGGAGGTATCACACTCCCCGATTTCAAATTATACTACAAAGCCATAGTAACCAAAAACAGCATGGTACTAGTGGGCACAAAAACAGACACACAGATCAATGGAACAAAATTGAGAGCCCATAAGTAAACCCACACGTTTATGGACAGCTAATATTCGACAAGGGAGCCAAGAGCACACGATGGAGAAAGGAGAGTCTCTTCAATAAATGGTGTTGGGAAAACTGGACAGCCACATGCAAAATAATGAAAGTAGACCATTCCCTTACACCATGCACAAAAATCAACTCAAAATGGATTAAAAACTTGAACGTAAGACCCAAAACCATGAGACTTCTAGAAGAAAACATAGGCAGTACGCTCTATGACACTGGTCTGAGCAGCATATTTTCAAGTCCCATGTCTGACCGGGCAAGGGAAACAAAATAAAAAATGAACAAATGGGACTACGTCAAACTAAAAAGTTTCTGCACAGCAAAGGAAACCATCAACAAAACGAAAAGACAACCTAACAATTGGGAGAAGATATTTGCAAACCACATATCAGATAAGGGGTTAATATCCAAAATATACAAAGAACTCATACAGCTCAACAACAAAAAAACCAACAATCCAATTAGAAAATGGGCAAAAGATCTGAACAGAGATTTCTCCAAAGAAGATATATGGATGGCCAACAGGCACATGAAAAGATGCTTGACATCATTAGCTATCAGGGAAATGCAAATCAAAACTACAATGAGGTATCACCTCACTCCGGTCAGAATGGCTATAATTAACAAGACAGGAAACAACAAATGTGGAGAGGATGTGGAGAGAAGGGAACCCTGGTTCACTGCTGGTGGCAGTGCAAACTGCTGCAGCCACTATGGAAAGCAGTTTGGAGTATCCTCAGAAAATTAAGGATAGATCTACCATATGATCCAGCTATTCCATTGCTGGGTGTTTATTCAAAGAACTTGAAAACACAAAGGCATAAAGATACTTGCACCGCTATGTTCATTGCAGCATTATACACAATAGCCAAGACTTGGAAGCAACCTAGGTGCCCATCAAGGGACAAATGGATAAAGAAGATGTGGTATTTATACATGATGGACTACTACTCAGCCATAAGAAATGATGAAATCCGGCCATTTGTGACAACATGGATGGACCTTGAGGGTATTATGCTGAGTGAAATAAGTCAGAGGGAGAAAGTAAAATACCATATGATCTCACTCATAAGTAGAAGATAAAAACGACAAAAAAAAAAACAAACAACAAACACATAGCATTGGAGATTGGACTGGTGGTTACCATTGGGGAAGGGGGGGGAGGGCAAAAGGGGTCATTAGGGTCACATGTGAGGGGATACACTATAATTAGTGTTCGGGTGGTGAACATGATGTAATGTATACAGAACTCGAAATATGATGTACATCCGAAAAAAATACAAATTAAAAAAAATAAATTAAAAATAAATAAATAAATATTCTGACACACACACAAAATAAATAAAAAAGAAATTCCCATTTAAATTTTCTACTCACTAAATGGGATCTCTAAAAACAGGGTATCTCAGTATAAAAAGGAATATCTGGAATACAATTACTTAAAAATATTCCAGTTGGGATTTGTAATACATTTCAAAATATGGAATGAATATTTTATGCAGAATTCATTTTTGACTTGAAGATGGTTTTATATTTAAAAGTCTCTACTCAAATGTGTTTTCAAAAAAGAATGTATACGGGGCCGGCTCCGTGGCCCAGTGGTTAAGTTCCCGCGCTGCTCTGTGGCGGCCCAGGGTTAGGATCATGGGCGCAGACATGGCACTGCTCGTCAGCCCACGTTGAGGCGGCGTCCCACATCCCACAACTAAAACGACCTGCAACTAAGATATACAACTGTGTACAGGGGCGTTGGGGGAGATAAAGCAGAAAAAAACCACAAAGATTGGCAACAGTTGTTAGCCCAGGTGCCAATCTTTAAAAGAAAAAAAAGAATATTCAACCATTCATTGTTTTCATGTCCATGCTACTGTCAGAAGAAGGGAGTATTCAGTGATATTTCAACAGTAATTTTTCCATTTGTAGAAAAAATAAATGAGAATCTTTATGTTAAAAAAAAAACAAAGTGATATAGTTGGATTAATATCTACCACGTTTGTTACTGTTTTCTATTGGTTGCCCTTGTTCTTTCTTCCTCTGTCTTCCACTCTTTTCCTGCTTTT
Source organism: Equus quagga (assembly GCF_021613505.1). Classification (NCBI taxonomy): domain Eukaryota; kingdom Metazoa; phylum Chordata; class Mammalia; order Perissodactyla; family Equidae; genus Equus; species Equus quagga. The sequence continues at coordinate 90,438,435 of NC_060272.1, forward strand.
TGTAGTTTTTGTTGAGCATTTTATATGATTTTGTTTTTCCTCCTTTCTCAGCATATTAGTTGTACGTTCTTCTTTTTTTAGTGATTGCCCTAGAATTTGCAATATACATTTACAACTAATTCAAGTCAACATTCAAATAACACTATACTGCTTCACAGGTAGTGTGAGTACCTTAAAATAACACAACAATTCTTATTCCTCTCTCCTGTTCCTTTTATCATTACTGTCATTCCTTTCATTTATACATAAGCATATATACATATCAATATGCCTACATAATCAACTACACTGTTAATTATTATTCTGAACAAACTGTGATGTGTTAGATCAATTAAGAATAAGAAAAAGTTTTTATTTGACCTTCAATTATTCCTTCTCTGAGGCTCTTCCTTTCTTTGTATAGATCTGAGTCTCTAGCCTATAGCATTTTCCTTCTCTCTAAAGAACTTCTTTAAACTTCTTGCAAGGCAAGTCTACTGGCAACACATTCCCTCAATTGTTTTTAGTCTTAGAAAGTAGTATTTTTTTATTACAAATTTGAAATTGTTGACACCTTCAATTGATTTTCCTCTGTAGATCATCATATTTTTAATGGATATACTGCGCTCTTTATAGGTGCCTAAATGCCTAGTAAACTCACAGTAAATACTGCTGAATAAATAGTAATCTCAATTCTAATTTTTCTGTATTGAAATTTGTAAATGTAGCAGCCATAATATTTTCACAAATTTTGTCTCCATTCAACAACTAGTTTTACAAGACAAAACTCAGCAAATAAGTTGTCTATGCTTATTTTGAAAGTTCTTCCAAATATAAACGCTGCAAATTTGTATATTTACTCAATTCTATTCCATTTCAATGTAGAATATAAAATTATCCAATGAAAAATAGGAGGTCCATCAAAAGAGTATTCCTATAGGTCAAGATATCCCAAAGCATGATTAGAAAATTTCAAAACTAAATATTGTTTATCATGTGAGTTTTAATTATTTTATTTTCTCAGTCCCTCCCTGTTTTTATAGGAATACATTTTATTAAATTTCTGCCTTTAAGCTTTGTTTTTATAATTGGAACTTTTTAAAGCAAATTGCAAAAGCTGAAGATTTTGATACAGCATTGATTATTTGGCTAAAAATTTCCAGATGCTGAACAAAAAGTAACCAAAATTTGGAGGAATTGTTCGTAAAATGTTCAATGTCAGTGTGGAACATTTAAGGTAATTTGCAAAGTAGTTTTTAAAGGCTAAAATTTCCCTAAAATTTTATTGATGGTGTGTATCAAATAGAGAAAGTATATTCTACCTTGCATATAAATTTTAACATTAGCTTCATTATTTTGTAATTTACTCTAGGAATGTATATGTAGCTTAAAAGTATTAAATATAATATGTATTACATTGTATGTTATATATAATAGAAATATGTAAATATATATAATATTAGTAGGTTTTGACAACTGGAGTGTCTATTTTATTCGATGTCACAGCTTATTTGTTTCTAATGCGTGCACCACAGTCAATTCCCAGTACATCTCTGCCTCATGAGATTCTTAGTTTAGTAAGAAAACTTTTTTTTACCATGACTCAATGCTTTACCAAAACGTGTATTTATATTATTACTGCAAAAACAATTTATCTTCAATGCTGACTCTTTAAATTAATTTATGATGATATTCGCAAAATGTCAGATATTTCATGTTAGGCAGAAAACTCTTCCAAATGCTTTATTTTAATTTCATTAATTGGATTAAAAGAATTTAACCCTTATTGAAATTACCTTAAATAATTGTCTATTCTTAATACCTGTTCATATTGAGATAAAACTGGCATCATTAACTGTTATCACTTCAATTTTCTTACATGAGAAAGAAAACTTGGAATCAAAAATGAGTTAAATTAATTTTGAAAAGCAGTCATTTAATTGATATGAAAATTCATGCTTCCTAGAATGATATTTAAATGTACCTTTTGCAGTTGCCTGCACTGAATCATCCCTGGGCATAGCCTTCTTACAATAACTATTAAATCAACTTTGAATTAAGTACTGAAACTTCTTTAGTCGATTTGTGTCTGGTTTTCACATGGTCCCTGATGTCACTACAGCCCGATGGTGGACGGTAAGTGTCAACATTTTGTAGAAGTTACACTTTAATTATCAGGGGGTTTTTTAGGCAGGTAAATTCAGTGCTTAATTTTTCATTGAATATGCACTTTCATATTGTTAGCTTATTGCTGTTGAAAGGATTTATTGCAAAAATAAAAACTATGGTATCAAAGAATAAAATAAATAAGTAGTTGCAGATTTATAGTACGTAGTAAATGACAAGTCCTCTGTAACAAGATCCCCTAATCCACTAATCTTCTAAGCCTAATCTGCTCATAGAACTGTGCTCAGTCTCTATTTCCTGCATATTTTTCACATCTACCTGATCTATAATTCCCATGTTTGCCACTGCCTTCGCTGACTGGCTGCTTTGTCTTCATACATCTTGCAGGCCATGGTGGTGTCCATGGCAAAAGTGGCTGGTACATCGGGTGGCTGACTGCAGCAGTAGCTTCCAATACTTTTCCTACCACATCAGCACCAGGAATTAGCTATCCCTTCTAGCCAGGGCATTTTATTTTAACCAGCAAGTGTCCTGCATATTGTATTTGAGGGAGGCATTAGTTATATTTCATCTAGAAAGGGTTGGGAAAAGAGGGATGGGTTATTTCAAATGTAACCAGATGTTAAAGTGAAAACTCTGTGTATGCATCTTCCATATTACTAGATAAGACCATGTCAGGAGCTGGAGGTACAAAGCAGAGATCTCAGAAACTCATCCTGGCTTATTGTAATTAAAGTGATAATGAGAATACTTCATTTAAAATGAAAAATCCAGGACACATGCTAAATCAGATGAGATGCTGCTGGGATCATAGGCACAATCCAAGACTGTCCTATGCAACCAGAAAGGTTATGACATCCCACTATGAGATAGTCACATGGAGAGAGTCATGTAGGCAGTTAGATAAATGACTATGGAGTTCCTGGGAGGCATCCATTCTGGAACACATTTGGGAGTCTACCCATTGTTCTTGGAGTCAATGACATTTTCCTTTCTGATTTACCTCTGGGTTCAGGCTGGCTGTCTGTAATAGGTAGCTGAGTGTTTCTTCTTGGCTGTGCCTCTTGTTTTTCCTGTGGAACCCACAAGGGGCAGTGGTTAGAATGTTGACTTTGAATCAGCTGGTGTGTGGGGCCAGCTATCTCTGTGGCCATGGAGCTAGTCACCCAGCCTTTCTGGGCCGTGTTTTTTTATTCTTTAAATTCTAAAGTAGGGATAAATACACCTTTCTCCATTATTTCCTTAGATGATTGAGAACCTACAATAAAGTATTTGTAAGATTTGAAATACTTTTGAAATATTTGTAAGATTTCAAAATTTGTAATTTGAAGTCTTTGTAATAATGTGAGAACACATTATTAACTCTATGCATGTAAGATTCTTATTTTAAAAGCAAGCAGAGGGAAAGGGGGATGCTGGTGTAGAGAGAGGAAACTGGGGAGCAGGGGATTGCCATGGGGTGGGAAGAGGGGTGGCCAACTGAGATCAAGAACTGGCAGAAAGTTAACTCCAACTTTTTGTGCTTTAAAAGTTCCTGAATTTTCCATGTTTCAGACGCAACACGTGTGCCCAGGGTCTGAGAACACGTGTGAGGGTGGGGACGTGGAGGTCGGCTTCCCGCCCAGCTGTGAGCTTTCTCACTGTGACACTAAAGCACAGAGAGACCCAGCATTCCGGTGTTCCTGGCCCATCTGAAATTACAGGACTGAAAATACGACTGTGGATGGTACTTTCAGTTCTGGGGAGAGAGGGCTCTGGAAAGGTTTGAACTTTTAAATGCGATCTGATAGGCAAATGGATAAGGCAAGGAAGCCCAAGGCAGGTGTCACTCAACCAATCACAGAAGACGGTGTAGTTCACAGGGCTTTTCAAATCCCATCTTGCCTTTCTTGTAACAGCAACACTATGCAAATTGGGCAAATATTACTGTCCTTGTTTTATAACTATGCCATATTGACCGAGAGCTGTAAGTGACAGAATATAGATTAGAACATGGGCCTGCTATCTTAGTCTAGAGAGGTTAAGTGACACTTAAAAGGTCACACAGTAGTAGGTAACAGAGCCAGGACGTTAATCCAAGCGTTCAGACTCTAGCTCCCATGCATCCTCCGCTATTCCATGCATCCTCCCTAAGAGGCAGTGGAAAGGTTTTCTGACAACTGCCGGGTACTCAGCTACCTGGCGCTACCATTCCTGCCCAGAATATGCCACACAGTCTGTATTACATGTTTAGGTGCTGCTTTTGAGGTTTTATCTTTTTATTTCCCTTCTTAAGGCCCCCTGGTAGAGAGGACTAGAAGAGAATATCAAAAGAAGAGAAATTGTTAAACAGCCTCATACAGCAGGTCTGGTATGAAAACTCAGTGTTATGGGGTGGGATTCAAGAGCTTTAGACAAGTAGTGAAATTAGTGGGTTGGAGGAGAAAGGCTGCTGTCACCCGAGAGGAAGTGTGAAGGGCAGCTCAGGTCCCCATGACGGAGACACACAGCAAAGGGGCCTTGGTAACTCGCAATTGGTGTGGACCTTCTAAGAGGTTTCGACAGCATTAGAGATGGTCTTCTTCATAAAGAGGCCATTCTTTAGGGCAAGATTAAGCAGCATGGAGTATTTTGTCAGGCCAGAGTGGAAGACACTGGTCTACCAAATTCTCCAATGAAATGTTTTCTTTCGTTCTGAGTGCAGTGTCACTAACTGCCATAGAAAAGGTGGATGTGGCTAGCAAGGTTTGGTCTTGTCAACAATGCTGAAGTTTTTTATTTATCTCTTTGTTCAGCTGGCACTATCATTACTGTGCGAGGGGTGGGAGAGATTGATGGGAAATAAGTATTTGTTGGAAGATGACTCAGAAATGAGTTAGGCTTCAGTTAGTTTCCTCTGTGTGTGTGTGTACACATATATTCAGATAATCAAGTGGCCTTCACGGATAATTTTCAGTATGTTAGACCATGAATGTGGAATTCCAAGGAGTGAACCGTCATGGCACTTTTAAAGAGAGAATACTGGGGAAAAAATCCTATAAAACATTGCCATTATAGTTCTACACGTGAAGAAAGAAAATAGACCTATTGGACAGAACAGTGGCCTGGGAGGGAGATGTGGGTTTGAATCCTGACTTACCTCTACTGAAGTATAGACTCATTCTCAACCTGGGCTTCCTCAGAAGAAGCGGCTTAAGGAAGAGAGTTGGTTTGTAAGGCCCCTTCCAGCTCTGATTTTTTTTTGAGGAAGAAGAAAATTAGCCCTGAGCTAACATCTGCTGCCAATCCTCTTCTTTTTGCTGAGGAAGACTGGCCCTGAGCTAACATCTGTGCCCATCCTCCTCTACTTTACATGTGGGATGCCTACCACAGTATGGCGTTTGCCAAGCGGTGCCATGTCCACACCCAGGATCTGAACCTGCGAACCCCGGGCCACCGAAGTGGAATGTGCAAACTTAGGCGCTGCACCACAGGCTGGCCCCAGCCAACTCTGATTTTGGAATCTGTGATTCATTCTGATGAATGGAGACAAAAACTTTAATTTTTCGGGAAGTGGTCATCCTTTCTGTAGAATTTTACAGCTGAAAGAAACTTTTGAGACCAATCTCAGATGAGTTAAATTATTTTATTAAGGCCGCACATGTATTTTTTCCTAGAGCTGGGTCTAGATTCAGGTAATTGATTCCTAGCCTAGTGTTCCTTCTATTCCATCTGATGTTCCATCTTCTTTCAATTATTGAGCACGTACCACATATGAGACCCTGTGCTTAGGTACCAGGGATATCAGAAGGTGTGAAATCTACTCCTGTTCTCAAGGAAATCGTAGTCTCCTTGGGGAGAAATGACTCCTGCCTGGGGAGGTAGCCACAAATGCCAGCACGGGTGCCCTCTCTCTTGTCCTTGAGATACCCTCCCCTCTTGGTTTTGGTGATGCCGTGCTCTTCAGGTTTTCTTATACAACTCTGGCAGCCTCCCTGGACTTCCTGAAACCATGTTTAAAGAAAAAAATGTATTTTTAGAGAAAAAGTCTGTGTCTCTCCTTTCACACCACCTGATCTTTGGGTCCCCTTTCCACCTGTCCTGAAGACTGATGCTGTCTGCAGGCATTTCTTCCCTGGCGTGGCAGAGTGACAGGCCCTTGAGTTTCTTTTCAACCTCTCCAAAGATGGTTCCTTCTTAAAATGCAGTTTGACAAAGTTACCGGGTACACATGATGAGGTCAAAAATTAACCCTGGCTCTTCTCCTAACTTGCTTTTGGAAAAATGATGTAAGCACTCAGTGCCTTAGTTTTCTAGTTGCAAAATGGAAATATTGTTTGCCAGCAGATCCTCTTCTAAATATTAAATTTCATCAAGGTTTAGAACTGCTATGAAACTTTCTATCCCCAGGCAATGGGATCCATGCTTGTGGCTTCAGTCCCCCTCTGCATAGCAATGAGTCCACCATCCTCCTGGGTGTCCCATTCAGAACACTGGGAGCTAACACAGCCTCCTTCCTATCCCCGCCTGCATATCCAGTCAGTCACCAAGTCCTACCACCTCCATTTCTCTCAACCTCATTTTTTCTCCCAGGGCTTCCCTCCTTCGGGCCTCCTCCAACTCCTTTGCTCTCCTTCAGTGCATTCTCCACACCAGCAGTGTCCCGAGGGCCAAGCAGAGGGCAAGGTCTGCCCACGGTGCGGTCAGTAAGGAGGTACCTTGACTGTAAAGAATTTAAAAGCAATAATTACACCTATTAAAAATCAATCTTGGGGCTGGCCCCGTGGCCAAGTGGTTAAGTTCGCGTGCTCTGCTGCAGGCGGCCCAGTGTTTCGCTGGTTCGAATCCTGGGCGCGGACATGGTACTGCTCATCAAACCACACTGAGGCAGCGTCCCACATGCCACAACTAGAAGGACCCACAATGAAGAATATACAACTATGTACTGGGGGGCTTTGGGGAGAAAAAGGAAAAACAAAATCTTTAAAAAAAATCAATCTTTTTTTTTATTATCACCATGTACTGGCAATTCTAAACAATTCCAGCAATAAAGTACTGATCCCTAAAAAAAAATCTTTTGATGGTGTAAGTTCTATGCAGTTGCCATTGAATTTTAATCAATAATGTACAGACTTTAAATTTGCCCATTTTAGGACTTTAATAAACATTATATTCTATGTACAAATTAACTCAGAGAACTCCCACTTACATTGCGGGCGCTGACACGTGTGGATTTGACAACCCACATTCATTTGAGAGTTAAGTTCATGATGGTTTGGGATCAGAGGAGCTCACTTTAGCTGCGGATTAGTTGTTGTTTGTGTCTCCATCCTTCTGTAACTATACATTCACACAAGTAAACAATGATGGCACAGTGATTATAAAGATGAAGAAACAGAACTTGAGTTTCTTCCATTCTATTATGCTATGTGACCACATGGAGACTTTATATGTTTAAAATTTAAAACAACAAAACTTTGGTATGTATACTTTTCTGTTCACACATAAGTGATTTACGAAATTCAAATAATGGCTTTAAAATGGAAAGGACTTTTTTAAAGCTATTGCTGTAAAGCTAAACAATTCCAGAAAATAATAGTTATTGAAAATAATTTTGCCCCACAGGGGAGGGGGTGCTAAAGATGATCTACCTTACCTCCACACAGTAGCCAGAGTGATCTTTTTTAAAAACTCAAGTCTGATCCTTGCTTAAAACCCTGGGCTCAAACCCTCATCATGGCCTGCAAGGCGAGGTCCAGTCTGGCCCCTGCCTGCCTTGCAGGCTCATCTTGGGTCACTCCCCGCTGTCTGTCTACATGCCAGGCACACCAGCCTTCATTCATTTCCCTGTGGCATGCTCCTTCCCGCCTCAGAACAATCCCCCAGGTGCCACCAGACCCCTCTGCAACGTGAATTCCCAGCCTTCTTCACATCTCAGTGTAAATGTCTCTTCCTAGGGAAGCCTTCTCTAACTCCAATGTCACCCTGCGATGCTGTGATTGATAAGAAATATGTATTGGTCATTCAGGTGACCAATATATATTTCTCATATATATTTGGTATTCCTCCATGGTTCCTGGCTCACAGTTCCCAAAACCCTTGGAATTCCCTGAACATAAGAGCAATGGGAGCATCTTTTCTTATAATAGTTGGTCTCTTGTTGTTGCCTCCTAAAAATGCTTCAGTGCCAGAAAGGTGGAATGGGACTCTTGTTATTCATAACAAGCCCCTTTCCACTATAAATGGGTTTACGTTAATAAGGTGCCTTTTGCAAAGCACTTCAGGATGGGGCTGGTTGCCAGGGGAACCAATCAGAAATAGAGGCTTGGAACTTTCAGTCTCACCCCAATTTCTGGGGAGGGAAGAGGGGCTGGAGGTTGAATCAATCACCAAGGGGATGTGATTTAATCAATTATGCTTCTGTAATGAAGCCTCCATAAAAATCTTAAAAAAGAGGGGGTTCAGAGAGCTTCCAGGTTGGGAACCAGAAAGCTTCCCTGTGCCACCATGCCAGACCCCAAAGTCCACGAGGACAGAAGCTCCTTTGGTCAGGACCTCACCCTATGTTTCTCTTCATCCGGCTGTAGATTTGTACCCTTTGATATTCTTTGTAATAAACTGGTAATCTAGTGAGTAAACGGGTTTTCTGAGTCCTGTGAGCCTCTCTAGCAAATTAATTGAACCCAAGGAGGGGGTTGTGGGAACCTCTGATTTACAGCCAGTCAGTCAGAAGCCCAGGTGACAACCTGGACTTGGGACTGTCACCTGAAGAGGAGGGCAGTCTTCTGAGACTGTGCCCTTAACCTATGGGATCTGATGCCATCTCCAGGTACATAATGTCAGAACTGAGTTGAATTGAATCTACGTATTCAATTGGCTTAAAAAGTGAAAATGAGGGGGCTGGCCCTGTGGCCGAGTGCTTGGGTTCCTGCGCTCTGCTGCGGAGGCCCAGGGTTTCGCTGGTTTGGATCCTGGGTGCTGACATGGCACCGCTTGTCAGACCACGTTGAGGCAGTGTCCTACATGCCACAACTAGAAGGACCTGCAACTAAGATGTTGCAACTATATACCGGGGGGATTTGGGGAGATACAGCAGGAAAAAAGAAAAGATTGGCAACAGTTGTTAGCTCAGGTGCCAATCTTTAACAACAACAACAATGTGAAAATGATATAAAAGATATGCTTTGAGACATCTTACTCTCACACATGTTGTATTAGTTTGCTAGGGCTATCATAACAAAGTACCACAAACTGAGTGGCTTAAACCACAGAAATGTATTGTCTCACGGTCCTGGAGTCTAGCAGTCTGAGATCAAGGTGGCCGCAGGCTTGGTTCCTTCTGAGGGCTGTGAGGGAGAATCTGTGGCATGCCTCTTGCCTAGGTTCTGGTGGTTTGCTGGCTATCTTTGATGTTCCTTGGCTTGCAAGGCATTCCCTGGATCTCTGCCTTCATCTTCACGTGACAGTCTGTGTGTGTGTGTGTGTGTGAATCTGTGTCCAAATGTCCCTTTTCATAAGGACACCAGTCATATTGTATTAGGAGCCCACCCTATTCCATTTTGACCTCATCTTAACTAATTACATCTACAATGAATTTATTCCCAACTAAGGTCACATTCTGAGGCTCTGGAGGTAGGACTTCAAAACATAAAGTTTTGGGAATCACTCTTCAACCCACGACATAAAATATCAAACCATGATATTTTAATGTCTGTTTGGACATTCATGAAGGTGAAAAAGCACTTTATAATTATCTGAGCATAGACCTTAACACTATCTCACATATTCACTCAAAGTAATTTTTGCAGTTTTAATATGCACTGAATTTCTCAGAAATGCATCTACCAGGTTTATTGAAGAAACAGTGTGCTTTGTTTTGTTGGGAAATTTACCAAGAGTTGTTCATGTCTCGAGAAAATCATTAACAGCAACACTGAGCATAGTATTTGGGTCACCAAGACAACACATCTAAAGCACTCTTCATTTATAGAAAAATGTCATGCTCTTGCAACTGTAAAAATGATCCGGAATAGGGGCTGGCCCCGTGGCCGAGTGGTTAAGTTCGCGCACTCTGCTGCAGGCGGCCCAGTGTTTCGTTAGTTCGAATCCTGGGCGCGGACATGGCACTGCTCATCAGACCACGCTGAGGCAGCGTCCCACATGCCACAACTAGAAGAACCCACAACGAAGAATACACAACTATGTACCGGGGGGCTTTGGGGAGAAAAAGGAAAAAATAAAATCTTAAAAAAAAAAAAAAAAAAAAAAAAATGATCCGGAATATGTTTTCATTTTGTTACATAGTTTTCTTCTTTTGAGGTGAAAAGAATGTGATTGCAGAATGTTCTCATCCAGGTTTATAGACATTTCCTCCCAATACCTTATGGGAAATATATATGTGTGTATATATACACACACACACATATACACGTATATGATACATATGTGATATATATATAAAGCTACATATCTGTGATATCTGGGAGGTGCTGAGCATAATGATATTTGTAAAATACCTTGAAGATTCTACTACTACTTGTTAAAATTTCTCTTGAGATTTTTAATTTTTTTCTTAGTCTCACTTCCTTCCTTCTCATCCAATTGCTGGGGGCTCTGTCTTTTCTGCACAATTTTGTCCTCAAGTTTTCAAAAGCCCAACATTTTAGTTATTAAGTGTCTTCAGTTAAAGGTTTTTAATGGTGGGAAATATTCCTGGAATATTTCTGAATACAATGACACTTTAAAACAGTGGGGTGTTAACTGCCTCGTTTAGCACATGCACCCATGCACATATTAGCTTGAAAATTTCAGTCTGATAGAATCTGTCAAAGAGTTTTGAATGTTCAATGAGAGGTTACAACCTTTATCTGAGTTCAGAGATGAACAATTTCGGAGGACAGAGGGTATTTGCTCTCTGTTGACATTCACAGATCAATTGATGTGCAAATATTGCATTCTTTCTGGCTATAATAACAGGGAAATAGCAGGAAATCTACTCTCCAGAATAGCAGAATTATGAAATACTCACTTAAAGGGTCTGGGGGTGTGTGTGTGTGTTTAGAATTCTTTTTATCCAGGGAAACACAGCACACATTAGGGGCTCAGTAAAAATGTAAACAAGAATCACAAACCTTTTCTCAGAACTAGAAGGACCCTTAGGGATTATCTAGGCTGTTCCACCTGCCTGTCATCTCTTTTTTCAAACTGAAGACACTGAGGCCCACAGGGATTAACTGGATTGCCAGTGATGGCTCTTATGCTTGGCCTATTTTGAGGGATCTTATAAAAAACATTGTCTTCCATTTTTATATGGATGTCTTTGAGGACTTAACTTGTGAGCCACCATATGGCTCCCAAGGAGTGTCACCTTCAAGAACTCTATGCTTTTTGCGTTTTTAGCACTCAATTTGTCTGCTTCAAATATCATGGATCATTAAACTTTAAGGCAGAGCATTCTTTATAGCTACGTTATAAATTGAACTCCTTATGAGGACCCATGGACTTATGAGGACTCAAGAACTCAGGCCTAGGGACATTTGTCATTCTCTGGGTAACTTGTGTGCGTTTTACTTTATGGAAGCTACGATTGTGCTTTCTTCTTCACTTTGGCTCCTGGGAAATCCAGACTCAGATTTGTGAGGTTAAATATCTCAATAGGACATGGAATGTTATGACATATTTTGTAAACTAACCTACCCTTTGGCTTCATTTTATTTTTCCTGACCTTTTTTTTCCTGTTTATGCCCATTTTCTCCCCTCTTTATTTTTATCTTATTGAACTGTGGGTATTTAGAAGTTACGTGAGATCCTTTTCAATATTATGGTTAGCCATCTTCTTCAGATCTATTATTTATTGCACAACAAAGTATGCTAGGAGCTCTCAATAGACTCGCCTTAGAAGCTGTGGCGAGACAGGCTTAAAAGATAGAGAATCCAATTAGCTGTCTTTTTAATATTGAAAAAAACTCTGGGGCCCTATCAGGTCAGAAGAATATGAAAAGAACCTAGGGTCCTCTCAAGTTCTAAGGTCTCCTGAACTAAATGGGAAAATAAATTATTGTATTTAACACATATTAAAAAATACAGCATATCTTAAAAATATAATATGTTAAGAAGAGTGAAATTAATCTGGAATTCTCTCAAGTGGTAGAGTAACCCTCGATGGGGTTTATAGGCTCAACTCTGGCTTGAAAATTATGCTGTTATATGACTCAACTCCAGAGACGTGGGATGTTTACCTCCTTCTATAAATTTTATAGTGCTTGTTAAAGATATAAATAGGCTCTGTCTCACTTGTGTTTTGAACAAGAATTCAGTTTCCATTCCAGCCAATCATTCTGGTTCTTAGGGATTTTTAGCAAATTGAGGAGGCAGTCCCAAAAGATTGCTTGGAAAAGTAGACCCAAAATTGTTTGGGATGATTTAAATTGTTTTCTTTATGAGTTAACAGATTTTAATCCTAGAAATTAAGGCTAGAAATGAGAATTAACCCATGATATTAATATTTTGTGTAAAAATCTTCACCTGTTTGTATTTTAAGTATTTATAAAATTTAAGAGGCTTTAGCTTGGGGTTATCCTTGTGATTCTAATTTAAAGCGTATAATTGAATAAATGATTTATACGTGTGAGCTAGGATTTGCATCCGTGCCACTCTGAGCCCTGGTTTTTCTTCTCCTTCATGTTGAATACTGTAAGAAAGTGACTGATGCATGTAGCTTGATTGCTCACCAGTATACAGGTTACTGCTTCATTTCTGGTGCTGCTTCCTCTGTGTACCAGCTGTCTCGTTTTCTCTGGATGTACTGTACACTTTCACATCTGTGTGTGTTCCCTCATGCTGTTCCAGAAACTCACTACCAGTCCCATCTCTGCTTGGAAAAACTCACCCCATTCTTTAAGGCACAGTGGAAACGTCACCTTGGCTGACTTCTCCCCCGATCCCCCACTCCACAAGCAATGTGGTCTGTAGCCTCCATGATGGTCTGTGTTCCCAGCACTGGAATGAGTATGTGTGGTTTGTGTGACTGTCCACTGTGGGACAGCGTATCCATAAAGGCACAGATCAGGACTTGGGCCCACTGTCTGGTCCATAAAAATCACTTAATACATGTTAAATTAGGTTAAATGGCGTAAATTAAATATACAGACCAGTTAGATAGCAACTGTTCGTTACTCGGCCAATTATTATTTAGGATCCCTTAAAATCATTGAGATCTGAAAGATAATCTAGTTCTGTCTGTTTCACATTCTTATGTTCTATGGAGAATTTAATTTGAAAAAAGGCTTCTACAGCATAAAATAGCATGAAGGCCACTGATTCTGGACAAAACCCTTTATTTTCAGATGAGTTAACTGAAGATTTTTTAATATAAAAATCTAGATTTCTGATTTTCTTGAAAAATTAAAAGACCTAGCAACACAGCTTCCCATTTTTGAAAAGTGTCAATCTGTTGGAACCCTCTCCAGTTTGCCACAGTCCTCGCCACTCCCTATAGTTTCCCTAATGCAAAGCTAAGTATCAAGAGCAGCACTAAAACCCAAAAATGATGACTCTGGCATAATATACCTGGCCATCTCCCTTTGTTTATGTTGCTTGCCTGTCACTGAAGGCAATTGAATGTGAGGTGCAGCTTTTGCAATAGTTGTGTTTCTATGAAGTATCATGGGAGAAACATTGTTTGCAAATCAAACCCCACCTGAAATGCGTGTAGTTTGCTATTCAGAGGAATCAACTGCAACTATAAACTCACTTTTTTGTACAGATAAATGTACTTGATTATATTTCTAGTTCCTTGACAACAGGACCATCTTAGCTTAGGATATAATTCAGAGAGCTCAACTCGTCCTATTAAAATTCTGTAAAAATGTCTTCTTTAATTATTGTGACATTTGCTTTTGCACAGGGAAGCCTGGGTTCTGTGTGATCGTTCTTGCTTTGCAAGTAATCTGTGTGTTTGGCTTTCTTTTCCTGCATGGGTAAGATCGTATTGCTTATACAATTTTTATCATGAAAATAAAACTGTTGCCGAGACAAGTCAAAGACTGAGCTATGTTAAACTAATTTTCACCAGAACATGGTGAGCTCATTAGAGCTGTAGAATCAGACTTTTCTTTCATCTTAGAAAGGTTTCCTTTTTGTATAGAGTTTTTAAAAACAGTTTTATTGGTGTATAAATTTCATATAAAATTTACCCATGGGAAGTGTACAATCCAGTGAGTTTTGGTTTCAGACCATTACCATCATCCCCCAAAAGTTCTTGGTGCTCACTTGCAATTGATCCCTGCCCCCACAGCCCAGGCCTAGCCAAGACTGAGCCGGGAATATACTTGCCCCAGTTATGACCTCAACCTGGGGCAGGTCGGCTCTCCCTACTCACTCATCACTGAGATCATCACTTCTGCCAACAATGACTTTGGATGTGGGTGTTGCCACCACTCCAAGTGGAATGAACCCCCTCCCAGTGAAGCACAGCCTGCCCCCTGCGCGGCAGAACCCCCTGTGCGTCCTGAGCTAGAGGGGCTGGGAGAGCGACTGGAGCTGCCTCAGACTCCCACTGCTCCTACTTGAAGCTCAGCTGTTTTTTAAGCATAAACATTTTGCAGATTATCGTTTACAGTTGTTTTGGGAAAGAGGATTTGCTGACCTCCTCACTCAGCCATAGCCAGAAGTCTCAGCTTTATATATATATTCCACCTTTTGTTTTTGCAAAATTTTTTCTGGTTTCTTTCTCAACGATATCAATGACCAACTGATTGGATCTTTGTGCTCTGTTGCTGTCTGTTTTTATCTTATTGTCTTCATCTCTGTTTCCTAATGAAGCTTTTTCAGTTGGCCCCCGTTCTTGCGAAATCTGTTTTCTAGCTGGTCCTTGTTCTGTTTTCTGCAGTGCATCTCCTGCTCTGCAGTGCCTTTGAGACGGATTTTAGTTAGCTATTGCAATATTACTTTCTTTATATTTCTTTTGTGTCCTTGCTATCTACCTTTTTATATCAGCCTGGCATCTCAGTTGGTTCTATTTTCATCATTTTTTTTCTTAATTTTGGAAAGTTATTTTTTTCCTGTGTTTTTGAAAATAGAAGCACTTTCTAAAATTTTTATCTAATTTCTCAGTATTAATAAGAATACATTTTCTCTGCATCTTTGGAGCAATAATATCCATCTTTGATTTTGAAATGCTGCATGTCACATAATTTTCCTGATTATTCAACTTTGAACAAGGAAGACTGATTCCAGTCTGACGTCTGCCAGCTGACAGGACCCCCATATTCTATTTGGATCCTCTCACTGTCCACCAAGGTACCATCAGAATTCCCTTTTCAGGATGTAAGCCAGAGGTCAAGCAGGTGTACAAGTCCCTAAGACGCATCTAAGTTTTTAATGTCTAGAAGACATTTATCCAGTTCAACATCATTTTATTGAGGCAGGACTACTTCTGTTCCCATTGCTGGCTTTGAGCCACTGTATTTATTCTGAAAACTTTGAATCAGCTTGTAGCTCTTGCTTTTTTAAAAGTAGAGCATGGGTAGGCCCAGTCTCCAAAGTGGACTACTTCCTCTTTCTGCCCTCACTCACTCATGTCTTGATACCACAGGGCGCAGTGCACTAATGCTGAACCTGTGAGCTTATGGCCAACTTCAGTTACTTGGTGTTCTAGGCTCCAAAGTCAATCTGGCAACGAAGCACTGAAGAGTGCTCAGGGAAGAACTCCCTTAGGAGGAAGAGTCCCTTAGGCACTAGGTCTCTAATACAATGGCGAATTGTTGTGGCTATTTTGCTCTCCTTCAGAGACTCACATATGAGCTCACTTGCCATCATTTCTCAGTATGACTCATCTACATTGCACTTAAGACTAACTCCTCCCAGTGATTAAAAAATATCATTAATTTATATTCTCAGTTTCCACTGCTATTGTAATTTCCCCACCATGTTGGTATTTGAAAGTGGGAGAGGGAATTAGCAACCAGCTACCATATACTAAAAATATCTAAGTACTGGCTAAACTAACACTATATTTTCACATTCAGAGGGATTATTTTTCCTATGATCCTTAAAGTTTTTAGCCTAAATCCCTGAAAGATACATTTTCTGCTCTAGGCTATACACAAAGAAATATCTTGGAGGAGTACGTGCTAGAGCAGGAAATCTCACACTTTAATGTACAGTGCTTCTAAAACTTCAATATGCTTCCAAATCACCTGACGATCCTGTTAAAATGCAGGTTCTGCATTTCTAACAAGCTCCCTGGTGGTCTTGATACTGCTGTTATGATCAGTAAGGTGCGGGAGGAGCTGGTGTGCTGTGTCCCTGATTTGGAGCCCAAATCATTGATATTTGAATTACCATTCAGGAAGATGCAACTGGGAAAATTCTGCAACATCGCCATTTCCAGACTCACTGAAGACCTGGGGATCTGTTATCCCTGTCTTCAAAGCAGAGACTCTCACCAAATGATTGCTCTGTCAATGATCGTGTGCCATGTCACGTTCAAATGCTCATGGCCTTTTTATCTGGGAGGAGACTGTTAGAGTAAGGAGGCGGCAACTGCAGATAAGTCTTATCATTTTCATGACACCAATAGTACATTTTTATTTTTATTTTAATAAAGCTTCTAAGAGTTTGAAGTGGGGTTTGTTGTATAGCAGGTGATGTCTTAAAAATACAGACAGTCCTTTGAGGCTGTGGACAGAGCAAGAGGTCACATGGCTCCAGAAGGGGTTTTCTGAAAGGAATGCAGACTTTCTAGGAAAATAGCCAAGAGTGTGTTTGGAGCTGTGTGAAAGCTGTGGTTAAGAAGGTTGGCTCTGCTCTAGAAGAGCTGAGCTGTTGATGTTTTAACAGTCAATTCAATGCCCCTTTTGATTTGGAAGATATGTTGTAAAAGACCCCTCAACATAGATTCCACTCTAGTCCTCTGTTTGCCAGTGTGCGCATTTTTATGATGTTGTACTTAAACTGGAGTTAATTTTCAGGATACGACTGCTTTTATCCCCTTGTCTGCTTGACATCCACTATTTCCTACACTTCTCCCCCAGTATAATTACTTGCTTATTCTAATATTTTCCTTAGAGAACCATCTTCATGATTGGACATTTCAGTTTGTGGGGTATGTTTTCACTAAGAATTGTAAGGCATTTAAGTGGAAATGCCTAAAAAGTAAACTTGAGACATCATGTAAAGGAAAGACGACGGTGGGGTGTCCAGGGACAGACCAGCTGAAGCGAGCCCGCTGAGATTGTCCGGCCAACAGATACAGATAGAAAAGCAGCATGCCCAGGAAGCTTTAAAGGCCTTTGATGTTTGGAAAAAGCAGATTAACACTAGTCCCATCGTCTCCAGTTCCATAGCTTTGGACAAATCATTGCTGTTGTTATTTAATTTCTCATCCTATGTGGTCTTTGTAAAGTAAGTAAAATTGAAATTGCATTTGTATTTAAAATTGGTCAGCTCCTTCTGAGGATAATGTTCAAGTTTTGTATATCTTCCACCAAAGAAGTCAGTCTTTTAAGTATGTTTTATCTTTCTTTTTGAGAAACATAGCAATTTGCTGCCAGCTTAACCTGCGTCCATCCCGCCCTTCCCTCCCGCTCCTTCCCTCGCTGCCTCGTTGTGTGTAGGCCCTCCATCCATTCCTTGCAGTCCTCATTTATCAAAATCCCTGTGGCTGCTCCACTGCTCCAGACTGAATTTCCAGCCCCCTGGCTCTGCCTGGCCCCAAACTTTGTCTAAATTGCCTTCTCAAGCCTTTCCTCATTATTCTGATAAAGCAAGGTCCAGTGGACCCTGCCCCAGCTGACCCAGCTTCTGACTTTGGTCAGCAAGCTTTTCAATATTTACCCGTGTCATTCTATTTTTCTTATTCCCAGCATGAACCCATCTGTTACTGTCTTACTGCCTCTACCTCTTTATCCTTCTTTCTCAACTTTCACCAGTGTCCTGTTTTCTGTCTACTAAATTATGTCCCACTATTTCAGGAAATTTCACTTGAAGATAGATCTAGCAATAACGTTGCTCAAGATTAACTTTTTTTTTTTTTTTTGGTGAGGAAGATTGTCACTGAGCTAACATCTGTGCCAATCCTTCTCTGTTTTTTGTATGTGGGATGCGGCTGCAGCATGACTTGATGAGTGATGCTTAGGTCCACGCCCGGGATCTGAACCCGTGAACCCTGCACCACCAAAGCGGAGTGTACGGACTTAACCACTACGCCACTGGGCCAGCCCCCGAGATTAACTTTGAATACAAATATTTTACAACTCTTAACTCTCTACTCCAACTTACTCAGTTTTTATGGTTATTATCTTCTTTATTACATAGTTACTATCTCACTTATTCATTTGCATCAAGTGAC
This sequence comes from Equus quagga, assembly GCF_021613505.1. Taxonomy (NCBI): domain Eukaryota; kingdom Metazoa; phylum Chordata; class Mammalia; order Perissodactyla; family Equidae; genus Equus; species Equus quagga. The sequence goes on from NC_060272.1 coordinate 90,456,850, forward strand.
TATGCTCGTTTTTAATGTGTACTATCAGGTTGAGTCCATAAACCAATAATTCCCCAAACAGTATTTTGCTACAATAAAAATAGGAATACCAATTAATACAACAGACTAGAGAGCACCAACATAAGGCAATTATATGTATGCAAAACAATGTGTGTGTTTGAAGAGGCTCAGGAACATTGTTCAATATAGGGTAGTATAGAAATGGGATACCATTTCAGTAAAATAATTAAGGTGAATTCCTGCTTTATCATATTTCACAGGCAATCCACATGGAATAAGGAATTAAATATAAAAATCTAATCAAATTATAATAAAAATTGACAAAAATTAGAACATTTATTCAATATTTGGAAGAAAGTTAACTTCATTTTTGAAGAAATAAAAGAAATTGTAAAGGGATGATTGATAGCTTCAAGAATATATATATTTAAAATTTCTATACCATTAAAAAATCCCAAAGGTTCTGATATATATAATAATCTCAAAAATTCGTATTTGTAAAGGAGACATCCGAACGTTAGAGGGTAAATGAAGAAGAGGATATGAATGCATTTCACTCGACTGTAAGCTCTGAGGACAGGGACGTTCCCTTGTATTTCACACATAACAGCGATGTAAGAATTATTGAATGAATAAATGATTAAGGGGAAACAAATAGAAAAAAACTTCTAAAAGCTCATCATTGCAAAAAATAAATATGTGAAATAAACAGCCCTGGACAATTACACTATGCCAACTAAAATAGTTTTAAAAATTATACAGTATCAGCAATGTTGTAATAGAATTGGTACACATTCCTTGTAGCAGCTCTATAAATTGGTTACGATTTAGAGGGCAATATGATAATTTGTAGTAAGAGCTAATCATCACCCATGCAGAAGTTTATCTTAATGAAGTAGCCAAGGTCAAATATGTCATCTGTGCATATTAAATAGATATAAATATTTAATATTTCCATATTTGTATGTATTTCTACATTAAACCTGTTCAATCTAACTTTACCATAATTAACATTAGCGGAATGGTTATATGCATTTTCACTTAGCACAAAGGTGTGTTATGAAACCATGCAGATAATATTAATTCTAAAGATTCATGGAGACTATTTAAGTAGAAACAGAATGCATATTTTTATTCTATTATGATTGTACCACAAAGATTCCATAGGTACATGGAAGACAATATGCATACATGCAGAAATAAAAGCAATTTTATGAGGGTGGTGGGGTTATAGTCTTACTATTATTGTTTTTATTTATTTTTAATATTATAGCTTTAATTAAAATATACAAAGCAGTCTCTACTATTTATGTTATACATAATAGTATAAACTATATATTATTTATATAGTATTAATATTAATATAATTAATATTATTTTAATAGTAACACTAGAATTATATATGATAATATTAAATTATATATTATTTTATAGACATATTTTATATATGTAACATTCTCATGAGCCTAGCAAAGCTGTTGGTCTCCCAGGGAAACTGTAATAATTACTTATTGACCAACAGACTCTCCACTGACACTGACATGCTCACTAATGAGCAGAGTGCAGGACATGCATTTCAACTAAGCACTGAGGGGCAGCTTGGAAGAAATGTTCTTAAAGCACTGTCTACCTTAACATGCCTGTGAAGTATGGGGCAGGTGGTGTTTCCTGCATGTAGAGAACAAGGCTTGGAGGCATTCGGGCTGTATTTACATCAACAACCAGAGGGGACCATTTTCGAGTGGATTGACTGTGGACATTCATTAGGAGATAATTTGTAACACTGAAAATATTAATTGTACTTTTTTTATGTCTTGGAATTACAGGTGGCTTTTAAAGGAATAACTAGTTTACTGAGATATGATTTACAACCATAAAAGTCCCACTTTTAAAGTGTACAATTTAGTGGTTTTTAGTATATTCACTGAGTTGTGCAACTATCGCCACTATGTAATTTTAGAACACTTTCATTATTCCAAAAAGACTCTTGTACCCATTAGCAGTCAATCCCATTTTACCTCCCCCCAAACTCGAGTCATCACTAACCTACTTTCTGTCTCCGTGGATTTCCCTATTCAGGACTTTTCATGTAAATGGAATCATATAATACGTGCCATTTGTGTCTGGCTTCTTTCACTTGGCATACTTCATTCTTTTTTTATGGCCAAATAATTTCTACATTTTCTTTATCCATTCATCAGCTGATGGACATTTGGGTTGTTTCCACTTTATTGCTGTTATGAACGATGCCGCTAAGTACAAGTTTTTGTGTGGACGTGTTTGTTTTCGATTCTCGCGGCTGTATACCTAGGAATGGAATTGTGAGTCACATGGTCATTCCATAGTGAACATTTTGAGGAACTGCTGGACTGTTTTCCAAAGCAGCTGCACCATTTTACACTCCCATTGCAGGTGGGTTTGACTTTCTTCTTCATTTACTCATTCCTCTGTAATGGACGTATATTACTTTAGTAGTTAGAAAAAAAAGAGTTACTTAAAAATAATCTGTGGGGCCCAATCCGTGGGCCTGGACATTTTGCAAAGAGTTTTTAATACATTTGTGTCCCATCTTTATCCTTAAACTGCACAAAGGCCCTGTCTCATAAGCCATATGTAAAAGCTATTGTGATCAAAGGGGAACAAATTCTTTGCTGGAGGAAAGAATATGTTCCCAATTAGTTTGGCCACATGATAGACCTTTTGGGAAGAGGTGCGAACTATGCGCTCTTCACAGGATTTCTCTGTGTAAGTTGACTTCCTATCCCATGTGTTCTCTCTTACACTTAGCTGTGGAAGTCCAGTAAAACCACCTCTGTTGATCAGGTGACTGAGAATAGGGAGGGCAAGAAGAGGGAGGAGAAAGCCTGTGTGTGATGAAAGTACTTCATTTCAGCGCCTTTGGGATATAAGCTATATCTACACAAATATCTATGTCTGTACATCTATCTCCATACGCGTATCTGTATCTAGAACTATATCTGTTAAAGGTGGCTACCAGAATTTTGACTAGTGCAGAGTCGTGGAGTAATTTGCTTAAGTAAATACTATGATCCCATGTAAAATAATGTTTCTGAGTTGCATGGGAGAACCTAAAACAAGGTAAGCATTGATTTCTTGTCTGTCACAATTATCACGTGTGATGAATTGGTTGGCACTCAATTCATCTGACTTTTAGGGCTCAGTACCAGGGCCACACTGAGCCATTCTGGAGCTTGAGGCAAAAGGAGAAACAGTAATACTGATCCTGTTTTGATTGAAAGTTTTGACATTTTGTTCATCATAGACTTTGTTTGCATTAATTTTGATTTTTAAAAACTATTGCAATAAATATTATGTATCTGGATAACTGAGATTTTGGACACCCTGTTAAATTTTATGCCCAAGAGGAGGGCCTCATTGGCCTCACCTTAGTCCCGTTCGTTAGGTAAAAGGGCTAGAAAACCGAGTGGCAATTTATTCATGGAGAAACTGAGTCATGGATTAGATCATTTGACGTCGTGCGTTGATAGTTACATAGTGACTAACTGGGAATCAGAACAGCAACTCCTCATACCGTTCTTTTATCAAACCAGAAAGTATACTCCCTTATTCTATATTTACTAAGGTTCGATCCCTTTATGTTAATTCCATCTCACATATTTGATTAGAAAAACGAACTATTTCTAACTTTTTAAATATGGTTCTCTAATTTTTTAACATTTACAAAGTGGGCAAAAATTTCCTGCCAGTCACTAGCAGCTTCATCCTCATTCCTGGCCCTTCAGAATTTTCTGGACAGGAGAAGCACTCTATTCGAACAACACGTGGGGAACTGATAATGCCATGGAGTGGAATTTTCTGCATAAATCCTTCATTTCTCAAAGAGATTAGGGACAGAATCTCTCTGTCTCTAACTAACTTCTTAGAGCTTTTCAGTTGCAAGTGAGATCATCAGAAGAGCCAGAGAGTTATGAAAATTTCAGTGCATCGAAATGTTTGTCAAAGCCATTGGAAGAACAGCACATCCTGGAGCTAATATTGGCACAGCAAATAGTGAGTGACATTCAGGGTTTACGCTGTTTGCTCTCTGATAGAGCTGGAATGAGTTAACTTCACACGCAGGGCTTGCCAAGAGGTGACTCCTTCTGGGCTGGCCAATAACCATTTGTTTGTTCTTCAATTTATTATCATGATGAAGTAAAATCTTCATTTTCTATAGTTCAGATCACCAGGGCAGAGGGAGACCTCCACATGAAAAGACAACATCAGTTTAGACCAGCACTTCGCAAAGTTATCCCTTGAAAGTAGCTATAAAAATGGTTTCTTAGGGAAATAAATTGGGAAATACCGTATACTAAATGCCAGTCTTGGAGATGCACATGCTCATTAGCATATGAAGGCTCTGAGAAGTCCTGTGGGGGAAAGCAAAAACCTATACAATTTGGTTTAACAAGTTTTGTCCAAATTTTGGTATGCAACCTCTTCATATTGCTGTGAAACAAGTTGCCCCAAAACTTAGAGACGTAAAACAACAATCATTTTATTCTCTCATAGTTTTTGTGGATCAGGAATTTGGGGAGGACTCACCTGGGTGATTCTGGTTTAGGGCCTTTCACGTTAAACGTGGCTACCAGGTTAGGTGGTGGCTGGTGCTGGAACAGCAGGTGGCAGGAGCAGCTGGGGACTGGCTGGCCATCTCTCTTCATGTCACTGTAGGGTTTCTTGTGGTCTCTCCATGTAGGTTAGATTGGGCTTCCTCACAGCGTGGCTACCTCAGGGTAGTAGGACTGTTACATGGTAGCTCAGAGTTCTGACGAAAGTATTTCAACTTACAAGGTGAAAACTCCAGTGACTTTTATGACATAGCCTTGGAAATCACCCAGCATGACTTTCACTGCATTCTGTTACTTACAAGTGAGTACAAGACCGCAAGAGCAGGGGAATTCAATTCCACATCCTGATGAGGAAGTGGCAAAGTTCCATAAGAGCACGTAGAAAGGAGATATTGTTGCTACCATCTTTGGAAAATACATTCTCCTACAGAACCCCTCTTTTTTCCATGGAATCTATTCCATGTTGGTTCCATGAAACATACTTCATGAATGTTACTTTAGGCAATTATCACTAGAGCTGTGTCTAAGTAAAAAGACAGACTGGTAAAAAAAGCTCTGTCTTGGGGCCGGCCCCGTGGACAAGTGGTTGGGTTTGCCCGTTCTGCTTCGGCAGCCCGGGGTATCACCAGTTCGGATCCCAGGTGCGGACATGGCACCACTCATCAGGCCATGCTGAGGTGACGTCCCACATGCCACAAGTAGAAGGATGCACAACTAAAAAAATATATACAACTATATACTGGGGGGACTTAGGAGAAAAAGGAAAAATAAAAAAAAATCTTTAAAAAAAAAGAAAAAGAGGGCCGGCCCGGTGGCGCAGCGGTTAAGTTCGCACGTTCCGCTTCTTGGCGGCCCGGGGTTCGCTGGTTCGGATCCCGGGTGCGGACGTGGCACTGCTTGGCAGCCATGCTGTGGTAGGCGTCCCACGTCTAAACTAGAGGAAGATGGGCACGGATGTTAGCTCAGAGCCAGGCTTCCTCAGAAAAAAGAGGAGGACTGGCAGTAGTTAGCTGAGGGCTAATCTTCCCCAAAAAAAAAAAAAAAGAAAAAGAAAAAGATCTGTCTTCACAAATTCTGGACACATCCAGATATGCAATTCACAAAGAGCTTATCTGGCATGGCTATCATAAAAGACACCATTATTTTAAATCCTATAGCCTAGCGTGTACTCAGATGTCTGTTTTTTAAGGCTCAGGGAGGGTTAATGCTCTAACTTTCTACATCGGTGCCAATGATTGAATCAGGTTGTGTGGAATCTCTTGGCATTTATGTATCTAGACTGGAGCAGGTTCAGAAGTGATCTGCTGCAATCCAGAATGACCCTGGAAAATCTTCTCCAAGAAAAATGGGTCCTTATCAAACGGAATGGCTTCCTGGCAGTATAGTCAAATTTTGAGCAACATATCAATAAGCTATTGTGTTTTCTGAACCTCCCAACGCTCAAATTCTTGTCCCAAGAACTGCTTTGGGGATAACCCAAACTAAGGTATACCGTTGTTAGGGATTAGAAAGTACTTACAGACAGGAAATACTGTCTATAGCACTGCATGAATGCCAATAACATGAAGACAAGCAGTTGATCTTAGCATACAGACGGGGAAAAGCTTGTGAGATGGGTTGTTAGAGAAAAGGAAGGGCCTTGTTGGACTGATAGGCAATAATTTACCCAAAAGATCTACCTTCAGGACACTGTCACCCAGCAGGAAGCAACTCCCTAAACACTGTGTACTAGATTTTCAACATTTGAAAGCTGAGGGATTAGAGGAAAGCTAACTCATCACACAGAAACATGACCTCAGAAATGGAAAGCTTGTTGATATGTCTCTCCAAACTTGGTTACATGGCCTCCTAGATATTTTCTCCCATCCTGTATGTTCTCCATACGTGCTTATTTTCAGGCTGAGCCTGCCTAAGGAGGAGCCACACATCATTCTAAAAGTAATGCACAAGCTTCCATTTAATACCTCACTCCTGTGTGAATTATAGTCTTAAACGAGAAGAGGACACTTCTCTTAGAAGTAAAGACTCCAGGATAATAACAAAATATTTGAATTTAAAACAATAGCTGTTAAATTTTAATTGACTTTAAATCAAGGTACTTAAAATTCATTTCCACAGTAGTGATGAATTTTTACTGATTTTATCGCAGAGCCATCTTCCTCAAATGTATTACATATTTCAGTCATCCAACAAAAGTTAAGAGTATATAATCTGTGACACAGAACATAACTGGATTTTTTTTTCTTTTTGTTTTGTTTTGTTTTAAGATTTTATTTTTTTCCTTTTTCGCCCCAAAGCCCCCCGGTACATAGTTGTATGTTCTTTGTTGTGGGTCCTTCTAGCTGTGGCATGTGGGACGCTGCCTCAGCGTGGTCTGACTAGCAGTGCCATGTCCGCGCCCAGGACTCGAGCCAACGAAACACTGGGCCGCCTGCAGTGGAACGTGCAAACTTAACCACTCGGCCACGGGGTCAGCCCCTCTTTTTGTTTTTATTTAAAGGTATCTGACCTATTTAGGGATAAAACCCATTGATCTAAAACTCTTTTCTCTGAATATCCATGTATATGCAACACACTCTTTGATGAAATAGTAATTAGTAAATTACTAGGATATGGATTTGAAAGAACAAAATAATATGGAATAAAAGCTATTATAGTGAACTCATCATTGCTATTTTTAAAGAGTTTCAGAATTGCTAAGATGCTTCATCATGAAAATATTATGTCTTTATATAAATTACAGAATAGGAGAAGTGGAAGTGTTGGATATAATTCTATCAGTTTTTGAAAAAAATCCCCTTTGCGGTAGTAGGCATTCCATTCTTCCACCCTATTCCTTGAGTTTTAGATCAATAAATAGGACCAAATATCAACTGATCTAAGCAATACCATGAGAAGTATTGTCCACAACCAAACCACAAACAGGCTTGCTGCTTGTTCAAATGCACAAAAAATGAGGGAAATCATCTTTAAATTGTTTTGATGAGTCAGTGGCTACTGCAGGCCCAGGGGCGGGAATCTTGGCAGATGTGCCAGGTTCCCACATCCTTGCTGTAGCATTCTGTTTCAGGGCTGCTCACAGACAAAGGGTCGCCTATGAATGTCGTCCCACACCCAGATCAGAGCAGTGCTGTGACTAACCCCCACTTCAGTGCCTGGGAAATGAAGCTCCCTTTATGGGTCCAGTCTCTCGTTTCATTTTAGTTCCTGCCCTTTCTTTCTGCCCTCTTACTGCCAGCACACACTTTCACTCACGCTTCTGGACCGGCTCTTGTCTGGACTGCAGTCTCACTCGCTTCTCTCTCTCCTTCTCTCCCTTAGTCTTTTTGTTTTTTTTTTTCTCTTTTCCCGTCAGTTTTCCTTTCCCAGCTTGTCCTAAAGGAAGGATAGATAAACTCTCAGCAGGGGGCTTTTTTTTTTTATTGAGTTATTGATAGGTTACAATCTTGTGCAATTTCAATTGTACATTAATGTTTGTCAGTCATGTTGTAGGTGCACCACTTCACCCTTTGTGCCCACCCCCCACCCCACCTTTCCCCTGGTATCCACTAAACTGTTCTTGGTCCATAATTTTAAATTCCTCATATGAGTGGAGTCATACACAGATTATCTTTCTCTCGCTGGCTTATTTCACTTAACATAATTCCCTCAAGGTCCATCCATGTTATTGCAAATGGAATGATTTTGTTCTGTTTTGCAGCTGAGTAGTATTCCATTGTATATATGTACCACATCTTCTTTATCCATTCATCTGTTGCTGGACACTTAGGTTGCTTCCACGTCTTGGCTATTGTAAACAGTGCTGCAATAAACATTGGGGTGCACAGGACTTTTGGGATTGCTGACTTCAGGCTCTTTGGATAAATACCCAGTAGTGGGATGGCTGGATCGTATGGTAGTTCTATTTTTAGTTTTTTGAGGAATCTCCATATTGTTTTCCATAGTGGCTGCACCAGTTTTCATTCCCACCAGCAGTGTATGAGGGTTCCTTTTTCTCCACAACCTCTCCAACATTTGTTGCTATTAGTTTTAGATATTTTTGTCATTCTAACGGGTGTAAGGTGATATCTTAGTGTAGTTTTGATTTGCATTTCCCTGATGATCAGCGATGATGAGCATCTTTTCATGTGCCTATTGGCCATCAGTATATCTTCTTTGGAGAAATGTCTGTTCATGTCTCCAGCCCATTTTTTGATTGGGTTGTTTGATGTTTTGTTGTTGAGTTGCAAGAGTTCTTTATATATTATGGATATTAAGCCTTTGTCAGATATATGACTTGCAAATATTTTTTCCCAGTTAGTGGGTTGTTTTTTTGTTTCACTCCTGTTTTCATTTGCCTTAAAGAAGCTCTTTAATCTGATGAAGTCCCATTTGTTTATTCTTTCTATTGTTTCCCTTCTCTGAGAAGGCATGGTGTCTGAAAAGATCCTTTTAATACTAATGTCAAAGAGTGTACTGCCTACATTTTCTTCCAGAAGCCTTATGGTTTCAGGTCTCACCTTTAGGTCTTTAATCCATTTTGAGTTTATTTTGGTGAATGGTGAAAAAGAATGGTCAATTTTCATTCTTTTACATGTGGCTTTCCAGTTTTCCCAGCACCATTTGTTGAAAAGACTTTCTTTTCTCCATTGTATGCCCTCAGCTCCTTTGTCAAAGATAAGCTGTCCATAGATGTGTGGTTTTATTTGTGGGCTTTCAATTCTGTTCCATTGATCTGTGGACCTGTTTTTGTACCAGTACCATGCTGTTTTGATTACTGTAGCTTTGTAGTATGTTTTGAAGTCAGGGATTGTGATGCCTCCAGTTTTGTTCTTTTTTCTCAGGATTGCTTTAGCAATTCGGGGTCTTTTGCTGCCCCATATGAATTTTAGGATTCTTTGTTCTAATTCTGTAAAGAATGTCATTGGGATTCTGATTGGGATGGCGTTGAATCTGTAGATTGCTTTAGGTAGAACGGACATTTTAACTATGTTTATTCTCCAATCCATGTACATGGAATGTCTTTCCATCTCCTTATGTCGTCATCCAATTCTCTCAGAAAGGCCTTGTAATTTTCATTATATAGGTCCTTCACTTCCTTAGTTAAGTTTACCCCAAGGTATTTTATTCTTTTTGTTGCGATTGTGAATGGTATTGTATTCTGGAGTTCTTTTTCTGTTGGTTCATTACTGGAGTATAGAAATGCTACTGATTTATGCAAATTGATTTTATACCCTGCAACTTTGCTGTAGTTGTTAATTACTTCTAACAGCTTTCCAATGGATTCTTTGGGGTTTTGTATATATAAGATCATGTCGTCTGCAAACAGCGAGAGTTTCACTTCTTCCCTCCCTATTTGGATTCCTTTTTCTTGCCTGATTGCTCTGGCCAGGACCTCCAGTACTATGTTAAATAAGAGTGGTGATAGAGGGCATCCTTGTCTCGTTCCTGTTTTCAGGGGGATGGGGTTCAGTTTTTGCCCATTGAGTACGATGTTGGCTATGGGTTTGTCGTATATGGCCTTTATTATGTTGAGGTAGTTTCCTTCTATGCCCATTTTGTTCAGAGTTTTTATCATAAATGGCTGTTGGATCTTGTCAAATGCCTTCTCTGCATCTATTGAGATGATCATGTGGTTTTTATTCCTCAGTTTGTTGATGTGGTGTATCACGTTGATTGATTTGCTGATGTTGAACCATCCCTGTGCCCCTGGTATGAATCCCACCTGATCCTCAGCAGGGGGCTCTTAACCTGGGGCCCCTGAATAAAATTCAGGGGTTTGTGAGCTTAGAAAAAAAATCATGTGTTTACTTTCACTTCTACCCTGAAGAAATTTAGCATCTTCTTCTACTATGACTATTGGCAGCTAATCATCTAGTATGAGCAATACCTGTGACTTGGTCACCAATAGAAAGCAGACGTTTTCATTTCATATTAAAGTTATTGGAGAATCTCAAAATGTAGTTTATGTCTATCACTACTTCAAAACTATGGTAGTTACTGGATCAGTGGCTAAATCATAATATATATTATAAACTGTGTTAATAAAGAAACAAATATGTTACTATATCACAAAATTTTTAAAATTTTGTTAACTGTTTCAATATAATTTGGTTTCCTTTGCAATCCTATATATTATACTTTATTTATTTACAAACTTTATTCTGACACAGGTCCATAGGCTTCCCCACTCTGCCAAAGCAGTTCAGGGCACAAAAAGGGCTAAAACCCTTCTATAAACAAATAGGCAGGGTTGGGGATCCATGGCTGCTTCTGTATTGGCCCAGAATAGCCCCAGTTATCATTAAGGGAAGAAGAAGCATGACATATCAAAAAATTAATTTTGATAATCTTTAATTAGAATAATATTGCACATTATACTTTTGGTGCTAATGGTGAACAGGGAATGTGTGGCAGTGTTGGTAACTTGAATTCTAGAAAGCTGATAGCTGCTGTCCAGGACAGTAGCAGATGCTGGGAGTCCTCCCAGGGAAAAGGGAAGCTGCAGGTGTAATGTACCAACTTGAGCCTTTAGCCGTGTTGACAAAGGAATGGCAGTGGGAAATCAAGAGAAGCATCTGCAGTGTGGGAAGCTACCTCAAGGTCATTATGATTTCAAATAATTCAGTTTTAACTTAGCCTCTCAAAACTTTCAGGTTCTACTGGTAGAAAATTCCTATTATCTGGGATCATAAGCTTCTAGCTCAGAAGGACTGACTTCTGTTCTTTTTTACATCAAATGGAAGTAGCTCCCATTAGGCATGTGAGGGGTCAATAAAAGCAAGTGTGGCCTGAGGTATCAGGAAGGCCACCATTATGGAGAACGACGTCCAAAACTGCCTAGATTCTAAGGGTTCAATTAATCCAATTCAGCTCAGGAAAAATAATAGAGTGACATATCCAATGAGTAATATCCTCTGGCTATTTACTTCAAATGAATCACCTTTTAATAAAAATAGCACTTATATCCAAATATCTGTTTTAGAATTCTTAATTTTCACTCATTGGGTTTGCCAAAGGTGGGCAAACCAGCGTCTCCCACCTTGGCCACTCTGTGTTGGTAATGTTGTTCTAAAGTGCTCTCGGCCATGGCGTGAAGCTCCAGTGTGGACTGAAATCCAGACCAGACCTAGTCCTTGACTGGATTTTCCCATCATTTTCAAATGAAAAGTTTAAAATATACTTAAAAACGGAAGGAATTACATAGTTAACACCTATACTTACGACCTTGGCTTTACAATTAGCTGAGGCTATATTCACTTTTTCACAAATCTATCCATTCCTTTATCTGTCCATCAAACCATCCTTTTTTAAAAAAAATTAATTTCAAAGTGAGTTATATACATCTGGTATATTTCACTCCTAAACATTTCAGCATTCATATCATTACAGTTCCTTTTTTCCTTTTGGAGGGAAAATTTTTATGCAATAAAGCATGCATATTATGAGTGTACCCTTTATGGAGTTTTGACAAATGCATACAACGTGTGTAACCCACCCCTATCCAGGTACAGAATGTTACCACCACCCCAGAAATGGACCCAAGCCCCTTCCAACCCAATCCCCACACCACCATCCCCAAGGGCTAAACACTGTTCTGAGTTTTTCCTCTATAAGTTAGTTTTGCCTTGCTGGCAAAAAAAAAAAAAAGGCTACAAAATTAACACATATTTATTAAAGAGCAAACAGCATAAAAGAACATAATGGAAATTATAAAATATGTAAAACTTTTTGTAGTCATCATTTTCACTTGTGTTTTCTCAATTAATGAAAAGCTCTTCGTAAAAATAAGTGTTAATGTCTACATAATCGTTGGCTGTGTGAATAAGTTACTTCTCTCCCCTAGTGTAACCCCAGCCATCAGAGGAAGGTGTGGTGGATTCAGTAAATAGACCTGAAGGAAGATGGGCTGGCCGAAACAGAAACATACTAGTTGTAATTGCTTTAGTCATGTTCTTCTTCCTCCTTTCCTGAGCTGTTTACATCCTAGCTGTTGTTGGCTTCTATGGTGATTTCTCTTACTCCCTAATCCTCTCTCTTAGTTACTAAAATCTCCTTCTGATCATGCCCTGTTCTAAAGGGATTCTGAAGGTTTCTAATGAATGCTCACTTGGTGTTCGTCACCCAGGAGCTGAATGTGACAAGTGGTCCTGGGCTCACGGGAGACAAGGTCCTGCTGCACGCAGGGGCCCTTTGCAGCAGATTGATAGTAGTGAACAGAACTTGGTCCAGGGCCACAGATGTGGGTGTGATGGCTCTCATACAAGGAGCTTCAAGGTAACGCACCAAAAATTACCCTGCCATTCCCCTAATTAATTCATTGATAATAAAAATTTTAAAATAACATTCTTATTACATACAAACAACTGTTCTAGGAGTTATAGCTGCGTTATTTTAATCCCCAGAGCATCTCTGGGAGGTAAGTATTCATATTATTTTCCTCATTTTGCTCAGGAGAACTCTGAGGCACAGCGAGTCCAGTTACTTGCCTAATTTCACACATCTTGTGCATAGTAGAATCTGTACTGGAGCCTAGAGAGAGGGGTTTCAGCTCTGACTGCCCTCTGCCTTTTATCTCTTTCCTGCAGAAAGAAAACAGTGAGGATGTTTTTCTTTGGATTTAATGTTTGGCTCTCATCGAGCCACGATTTCTGTAGAGTCAGCTCTCTCAGTCTCAGTTCATGACCAGGAGCGCCAGGTTTCTAGACGGAGCAGAGTCCAGAGCGGGAATTGGAACACTTCATCTCTAAAGTGCCAAGTAGTTCACATTTTGCGGGCCATACAGTCTGTCATGACTACTCAACTCTGCCTTTGTAGCAGCCAGAGACAATATGTCAACAGACGGACATAGTCATGTTCCGGTAAAACTTTGTTTGCAAAATCAGATGGCAGGCCACATTTGGCCCATGGCCCATAGTTTGCTGACCCCTAGTCTAGAGAAGTGCTTAAAATGTTATGGGCAATAATTTCTTTGAGAATCAGATGAAAGCAATGGATTCCCTACCCATAATGAGACACAGAAACACATGCATAAGACCTTTTGCAGATATTGATATGTATATCATTGTATATAAATATGTATATGTTGTGTATATGTATATTATGTACATCAACTGATACACATATGTGTATACTAATTGATATATTTACATATATTGATACATTGCCTTGAAAACTTCTCTTCAGAAAAATCAGAACATAAAATAATCTTACAAATTTATCTCATAAGTAATTTTTATGCAAAAATGAATTTCATTCCCAAGAAATGGAAATAATTCCAAATTGTATGATTAAAATAGAAAGCAAAAAGTAAATCTTCTCCAAAGCGACTCTAAAATAAAGGCTGCTCCTGAATGAAAATATCCTCTTTAACATCCTAATGGTTGTGCCTTTTTGTTCTGGTGGTAACAGAAACTGAGACCTGAGTTGAGAGCCCTGACTTAAGGAGGGGTGTAAGTGGAATCAGAATTCTAGTAGGTCTCTTTATCAGACATATATGGAGGAACTCTGGTTTTCTCAGAGGCTCTTGAATTGATGCTGTTTCACTCTCGTTGTTCCTAAAGCAATGAGGTCATCCTGGCAAGGTTTTCATCTCTGGTGCTGTTGATGGCAGCAAGAAAGGACTACAGGTTTACATTTCAGTTTTAAGGGTCACCTGATTTGAAGAACCATATAAAAGAGCCCTGCAATATTTCTGATTTTCTGCAGAGTTCCACTTGCAGAAGCACCTCCTCTAGTGACAGGAGGTTGGCATAGTCCTTGTACCAGTCAGGAAAAGCTAGGTTGTGTTATGGTAACGAACAACCTCCAAATCTCAGTAGCTTAAAACAACAAAGGATTATTCCCGGCTCATGTCCACCTAGGGTAGGTCGGAGGCTCTACCTCACAGCTTCATCGTGCTCACTCCAGGGCCCAGGCTGGTAGAGCTGGTACCACCTGGAGCACTGGCAGCTGTCATGGAAGAAGTAAAAGAGAATGTGGTGAAGCGTGCCCCGGATCATAAAGCAGACAATTACCTTTCATGGTCAGAGCCACAAGCCCTATGGAACAGGGAATTGCAATCTGACCTCATGTTTTGAAGGAAAGAGAAAACCAGACATTTGTGAACAGCCATCCTGACAACATAGTTGACCTTCTCTAATCTTTTTCCTAGAGCAGAATTGTGGCCAAAGTAGTTTCAGTTTTCCACCTGCCTCTCTAACCACTTAGTCCCTAGCTCTGATGTAGTTGTTGATAACTGTGCCAGGAGTAGGCAAGGCTTCTTTCGAATTTTGTAACAGAACATCTGATGTCAATATATGTCAGCTGCAGAAGGCAATGAGTCGTTATGGCTTTTCCATCCAAAGCAGCAAAATCATATGTGTTGTCAAGCATCTCGAAAGTTCTTTCTGCATGTGGGGCCCATAAGAACTGTTTGGGAAATATATTTAGTATCATTTTGAAAATATCAATGTCTTTACCAGTTTCCTAAAGGTGAAAGTGAAACAGGAATCTGTCATTGAGAGTGTCTACATGTATATAACAGATGAAAACCAGGAAATGGCTGCACCGAGAGACAGTAATTTCATCCAGTTGGGTGTGTAAAGAAAATGGTGCAGCTGCCAACTCCTCCATGGCCTGCTTCAGAATTGCAGATGGTGTGCGTGATGGGAGGGAGATCTTCATTGTCAGGGCTATTGCTTCCATTTTCTTCCCTTGCCCCAAGCTATAATGTAGGATAACCATTTCTCTGCCATTTGACTTTATCAACAGTCCTCCAATCATGCTTCGCAATGTGAAAAGTTTCCTTATGGGATGAATTAAAATAAGGACTTTAAATTAAACCAAATCCAAGTTTTAGTAAAGTTCCAGCCTTTTAAAATTGAGCTTAGTTTTCACAAAGAATCCATTCTGCTGATATAATTTGGTATCAGGTAAGATGCTCTTTCAGCTTTTCTGATTTTGTGCATCCAGTGGGAAGAAATATGTCATATATAAATCACTGTTACTTTTATGTCCTGCTATATCTGGTGATAAATCTAAAATCAAACGTTATGTAAGACTCACCGTATTTCATTTATTGGTCAATTTCCAGCCACTGCTTAGCCTGGTGGTGAGCTGAGAGAATCTCTATAATGACCATGATGTCATTGTATGTTGTCCTTAATTTATCTCTATGGGAACCTGTTCTTGGTTTAATAGCATGGTGATGATGATGGAAACTATACTTTAAATGACCATGCCCAGGAGCATTCCATATCTCTTACATAACCATATTCCTTGGCCACAACCGAAGCCTTGATGAAATAATTTGAAATGAAAATACGTTTTCTACAAAATCAAACCAACAGAAAAGAAATCCAAGAAATAAAGATATATATTTGTGCTTGATTCATTGAGCCCCCAAAGTTGATAAGTCAAAATTAAAGTACGCTGCTTACCAAAATAAAATTCCTCTTTAAATATTTTTGAGGCTATTCGAATAACTAATAACTGCAAGCTTTTGGAAAAAAAATCCTTCTTTTTAAATAAAGAAGTTATTGAGATATAATTTTCTTTTGTAAACTTTCAGCCTTCGAGGACTCTTGATTAATGGATGCCAAATTACAGACAAAGCCATTAAAGCTTTAGTTAAAAAGCATGGAAACAGGTAATAAAAATAAATTTCTCATTTACATGTACCTTGCATTTATGTATTACCTATCAGCCCACAGAGTGCATTCCGTTGTCTTATTTGTATTACATCATTTGATGTTTTCATCAAGTACTCATTCAGGCAGGCATTACACACATTTGTCACTAGAGTAAACTGAGGCCCAGAGACATTAAGTGGCCTGCTAACTGGCACACAGTACGTACAGAAGGTAGACCTTCCAGTTTCAAGCGCAGTGTTCTTTGTGTTATAGCACAACTCAAGGAGACGACTTGAAAACGTTTTCCCTCTCTCCTCTTGTTCAGAACCTCAAAGCTAATCACCAATAATTAGGACTTTCCCATCATGATTTGATTTCCACTGTCTTGGGCTGAAAGAGTTGATACCATGTATTTACCCCACCATTCTGGAAAGATTATAAAATGACTATATTTCCAGTAGCTATCGTTCTCCCACACTCTGGGGAAGGAATTACCCACCCACCTAGTACGATGACCAGTAGCAGATGGCACCTGCACAGAGGTGCTCCAAACTTGCAGGATTACAAAGGGACTGATGAGGTTTGACTTCTGTGCCCTGAAGGCTGACCAAGTCAAGGGTGGGCGGAGTCCTCTGATAAGGTGGCATTAGAGGCCTGTGTCTGGTCTCTCAGGGCAGCTGCTGCCGCTCCCACACCCTACAAAAGACATTTAAAAGGATCCTCATGGACAGCAATGTGGGCTTCTTCCATATTTCTGAGGTGAAGTGATTTGGAGGGTGACAGTTTTTATTCCTCTAATTTGAGTCTGCTTCTGATTTGTGGACATTCCAAGAGCCTGATGAGTCTCGCCCAGTGTGGAGACCAAGGTGCGTTGGATTTTATGTACAAACAACTTCTGGACAAATACAACTTGTATCTTGGTCACTCCCTGTAGAGAGAGGATGCTGCCTTCTCTCCAACTTTTTGTTTGTTTTTTAAATAAAATTACCCAATGTTATCACCTTGGGAAAGTCTAAATGAATAGTACATTAGATGTGATCGTGTGTTAAAAACATGGCAGCTGATGGCTCCAAAGTGAATTGGGAGTTTGGTACACTCTCAAGAATCTATTTGAGACATCCCCAATTCAACCAACTCTCTTCCTTATAATTTTATAAATCATGAAGCATAGGAATAAGTTCATATCTTGTTTTTGGAAAGAGCAGCTGAGAGACTCTAGATATTTGCTTAAGATGGTGCTTGTTTCTGGTGCCTTAGAATTTCTACTTTATAAGGAGAAAAATATTCTACAAACTGATCCAGGTAATTGGTCTACTTGTTATGAGGAGGAAGTATTATTAGAGGGAATTTAATTTGTTTGCAGAATATTTATCCTTTTACCCATTGACATATTACTCATTTTTTCCTCAAAACTTTACTTCTCTTTGAAGCCATGTTTGACTAGTAGGAGGAGAAAAAACCATGGGAGTCATATAGACCTGTTCATTAGTTATGTGAATTTGGGACAGTTATGTACTTTCTGAACTCTAGTTACGTTATTTATAAAGTGTGAGTCATAATGATTATCAGGGAGAGTGTTTGTGAAAATTAAGAGATAATATAAAACTCTCAGTGGCTAGGATTTAGTATGTGCTCAATAAATGCTACCTTGTTTTATTGATTATTCCCCTCTGTGAATGTCTGTAGCACATAACTTTATTTCCCAGCATTTCTATTTATTTACTTATTATTTATTTATTTATTTGTGGAAGATTAGCTGTACGCTAACATCTGCTGCCAATCCTCCTCTTTTTGCTGAGGAAGACTGTCCCTGAGCTAACGTCTGTGCCCATCTTGCTCTACTTTATATGTGGGATGCCTGCCTCAGCATGGCTTGATAAGCAGTGCATAGGTCTGTGCCCGGGATCTGAACCGGCGAACCCCAGGCCACTGAAAGCGGAATGTGCGAACTTAACTACTATGCCATCAGGCCGGCCCCCCAGTATTTCTATAATGATAACCTTGTCTGCTTAGACAGCTTTTAAAGCAAGAATACCTTTTGCATCTGCAGGATCTGGCACAATGCAGGAAATAATTTGGGGAAACACCATGAATCCCAAGGTCGACAGCCTGTGAATTGTGTAATAGCTTGTTTGGTAGAAAAACACCAAGGAGCATAGCCCCTGTGATAAAAAAAAAAACAAAAAACGCTGTAGCTGGCCAACAATAACCTCATCAAATTGAATTCTGATTGGCAAAGCATACAAGTAAATTAAAAAAGCTAACATTTCTTAAATAAGTTGGCAGCAGGCTGTGGTTTCTCTGAATTATTTCAAGTCTTTTGAATTATAGTCCTTGGACAATTTTGACATAAGTCAACATTAAGTGGAAAGATAAAACTAGAAATGAAGTCTTGGCAGGGAATTCCAAAACGGTTCCTTTTGCCACAGTTTCAAAGCTCACCTTCACTCACTTTGGAATGTTAATGTCAACCCTCTGGTTTAGAAAAGGTCCAGTATATTTTTTTCGTTTCTTTGTTAAAACTGTTACTATTTGGATATATTTTCTACTACTTGTTTTTAATGCATAGGTTTTTTTTTAATAGTTGTAGCTTTTTTATCTTTAAGAGCATTTTACCAAAGATTTTCCTACACTATTGAAAACTTGCCATTAGCATCATTTTAACATTTGCAAAATTTATTAGCCATCTCTCAAGTATTGAACAGTTAGAATGTTTCTAACATTTTAAAGTAAATGCTGTCTCAATGATACATCTTTTTCATGGAAATTCCTACCGTCCCTTCAACAACTGTGCATTTAGGCCAGAATCTCCAAAGTGGGATTTCTGGGTCTAACCACATGAAAAAACCTTAAAATCTTGACTCACATTTCCACATGTTGTCAAGGATTGAACTAATTTATACTCCATCAGCAGTGGAAGAAAATGCCTGTTCCTCATAGCCCTGCCAATCTCTGTTCTCGGTGGCCAGGAGGGGAGTTGAGAGGTGGGGGCAAAGTGAACTCCGCTGATTTTATAGGGAAAAAAAGATGTTACACTGTTGCATAATTGCACAACCTCTTTAATACTCCTGCTTTGATTATTTGGTTTTATCTTTATCCATATGTTAGCTATTATTTGTACTTCGTCAATTGTAAATTTTCTGTTCAAATCCTCTTAAAGGCATAGTGGTTTTTGTAACAAAGAAATTTCATTCATTAATTTTAAGCTAAAACAGTTCTTTTCTATCCAGATGTCAGATTATTATATCCATATTTTATTTTACTTCTTATCTATTTGTTGCAAATTGACTCAAATCTGTTGGGATATTAAATACAATGCTTATTTTTATTTATTTCTTTCTTTTAAACAATTTGTTTTAAAGATCTTTATTTTTTCCTTTTTCTCCCCAAAGCCCCCAGGTACGTAGTTGTATATTCTTAGTTGTGGGTCCTTCTAGTTGTGGCATGTGGGACACCGCCTCAACGTGGCTTGATGAGCAGTGCCATGTCTGCGCCCAGGATTCGAACCGACGAAACACTGGGCTGCCTGCAGCGGAGCTCGCCAACTTAACCACCCTGCCACGGAGCTCCGGAACTTAACCATTCTGCCATGGGTCCAACCCCCAATGCTTATTTTTAAAATATAAGAACAATGTATCTTTTAAAAAATTAGAACGTACAGAATTAAACAAGGAAGAAAATAAAAATTGCCCTTAATTCTACTACCCAGTGATGAGCACTGTTTATAGCATATGTATTTCCTTTCAGTCCTTTTCTATGTGTGAAAAAAAATGTTTTAAAACAAAACCATGACCACAGGACACAGTTGTATGGTATTTATTTTCACTAACTAAACTGGGAAGAAATTCTCAATTTAAATATCCTTTGAAAGCATAATTTTTAATGGTTGCGTAAAATGAATGTAAAAATTTACCAACAGATGTTTGGGTGGTTTCTAAATGTTTGCTATTACGTGTAATATGATGAAAAATCTTAGGACAGAGTCTTAGAGATGGAATTACTGGATCAAAGGCCTGAATGTAAATACTGCAAAATAGCTGTCTAGAAAGTGGTAACAATATGCGTTCCAGCAGACTGTAAAAGTATAATCTAGCCTCGTTTTGCTAACATTGAGCATTACTTTACTTTTAAATAAAAAAATTGCTTCTTTGACAGATTTGTTACACATTATGATTTTGTTTTGCTGGTCTTTGATTGCAAAGTTGAACATTTATCAGAGCATATATTTATAGTAAGTATATTGATTATTTGCCTCTTTTCTTCTGTGGAATACATGTTCTTATTGTTTTCACACAAATATTTCAAAGGTTTTATTTCTTTTGAGAGCTCTAAATATAGAGGATATTAACCGTCTAACACAGCTATTGCAAGCATTTTTTCAGTTTGCCATTTACAGTTAAAAAGTTTTATTTATCTTCAGAATTATAAAAATTATTTAGTCCTATATTAATGTCCTTTACATTTCCTCCATTTTTTTAAATTTAAAAAGGTTTTGATTCCCCAGAAATTAATTAAATATTCACCAACTTTTTCTATTTTAAAATATTTTTTCTCAATTAACTCAAGATATTATTCTTTGGAAACTAAAAATGTACAAAGAAATCTAATTATATGTATTCTTAGCACCCCAAATTATCTATTAATATTTTTTCATTCTTCCTTTTTCTTATCTTTTCAAGGAAAAAGTCATCTACTTATGATTTTTATGCTCATGATACATGATTTATTTTGTTTTTCTCCATATTTGGAGGATTGCTGAGAATTCTCAGCATTTTGTTGACAGCTCGAATTCTCGGGGTGTGGATGGGGTTAGGGACCAATCATACCAGTCCTTCTCTGCTCCAGAATCTATTTCTTCCTTTCAAAAGCTTTTGAAGTTTATTGCATTACATGACCTTGTTTTCTTTTGGTTGCTTTTTTCGGTTGAAGAGTTTTAGACGTTTTCATCTTTTTCATGTTTTTGTTGCTCATTTCATTGGCTAATGGGGAAAAGAGATTCAATGTTATAGTTACACCCCAGAAAGTCCCTTCTCACTCTTATTTTTGTCACCAAAGGTGAGGATTTGGTATAACTTCTGTGACCTGGGCCAATTTTCCAATAGTACTGGCTAGACAGTATTAGAAATATTTCTAAATAGCATCCTGTTGGTTTGGAAAGCTTTTTTTTAAACAGATAATAAGTTTTCCTCCTCATCAGAATATATTTAATGGCTATTCTATTACATTAATTTGTCTGTCAATTATTGTGCTAATATCCCATTTTTTCTATTATATTTTTATTAAATTTTCTGGTATATGAAAGAAGCTAATTTTATTTTTAAACATTTTTTTCCTATTCTTCCCTGTTTGCTATTCTAGATAATACTTAGAATTGTTTTCTCAATTTCCTTGAAAAATTCTCTTTGAAATTTTCTTATTAAGTTTTTTTTTAAACTTCAAGTTATTTGGGAAGAATTGATATCTTGTCAGCATTTGTAAACATCTGCTGTCTGCATTTTGTCTGCGGATGTTTTTCTCCTTCATTAATTCTTCCATGGCATGCAATTTGCCATTTAATCCATCAACTGAGTTTTAATTTTAATTATTACATTTTCATTCTGAGAAATTTTCTTTTTTTTTTCCAAATCTGCCTAACCAAGTTTAATAGTTTCTTATGTGCTCACACTTTCAATACTCTCTGTTATTTCTTTAGTTATTTTATGCGTTCTTATTTTGTGTTCTGCATCTAAAATTCCAGTACCTGCAGGCTTTGCACATCTGACTTTGCTACTTCTTGTTTCTGGCAATTCTTGCTCAAGGTGCCTTGTTTCCTCATGTGGTTTGTGATTTGTAAATGTCAGCTTCTGTTTCAAGCTCCCTTGGGAACACCTGGAGCACTAGGTGAACGTACATTTCTCCAGCAAGGATGTGCTTTTTCCTCTTCCTAGTTCCTAGAATATTGCTAACCCAGAATCTCTTTAAAAGAAATTCTGGACTTAGGGCTTTTCAGAGCAAACAGGTGATACAAATTTAGGCCACAAAGTAGTGTGAGGGCCAATTTATGATTATAAATACTCAGGGGAGATGAGCAGTTTCTGTGGTGTCTTCCTTTGGGGGTGAGCATGATTTATTCTTTGACTGAAAGTGGAGATGTTTAGGATCCTGGCTCTGTGGGCATATTTCTCTTCTGACTTCCCTCTTGTACACACCCTAAGCTTCATATCCTGTCTTCTGTGATACCTTTAAAATATAAGGTTTGAGGCAAGTACCCCCACCTTCATTCTAAATCAAGTTGCTAGACTCCCCACATAGGACACAATGAGAGAGTGTAATATTAGTTTGGCAGGATTGCAAACACCGACTCTCAGCCTTTATGAGAAGAGGAGGTTGAAGAGCTGGGAGAAGGAATTTTTTTTGGAAAAAGTTATTGGTATCCTCTGATGGGACAGGGAAGTGCCCCTCAACCTCAAGTCAGGTGGGAAGCAGTGGTGAGAACCACCAGGAGAGTTTGACCCATGTCCCCTATGGTTTAGGAGCTGTAGGGACTAATGTCTGCTTTGTATTCTTTTGAGTCCATTGTAGCTCCTCAATATGGTTGTTTTGATAGTCATCATCTGTCCACACTGAGACGGCCACTTTGCACGAGCTGATGGATGCCAATTGCTCTGAGGCCTTAATAATGGTAACTGCAAGAAATGAATACAACATCTAATTTTCTTTAAAAATATAAGTGTGTAAGCAATAAAATGCTTTTTTGGATAAACTTATAGGAGTTCAATGTCAGCACAGATGTGTGGATTCTTATCAAATTGATACAAAAAGTAGCAAAATGGACAGAAATATGTTCCTTACACTTTGGAAGTTGATTCATGGGAATTAGAGAGATTTAGCTTCTTGATGAACCCATAAAATCTTTCTACTGTTGGGGAAAAAGCATTCACTCTTATTGAGGGGAGAATGTAAAACATTGCATCTGGGAAGAAAGTATGATGGGCTAAAGTTTGAACAGTGGTAGAAATGACAATTTTTGATTAACAAATTGTCACCATGGGGTACATTCCTTCAATTTTTGGCAATTTGAAATTCCAGGATTAATCAGCGTTTATAGAATGCCACCCACTGATCGCAGAGCAGGAAAGAAGGCAGCAAATAAAAATTGTACAAGGAGCATTACAACAGAGATCATGCTGATTAGAGTGTCTTTATTTCATGTGAAGACTTTTTAAAAATTATTCAAGAATTAGTCAAAACATGCCATGTCTTCATCCAATGACTTCTGTGAGTTCTTTCTTTCAGGACAATAAATGGTGTTAACAAGCTGGCAGGCCTCCCACAACTAGACCTTTGAGAGATGTTGTGTGAGCACATTACTATGAAATCACAATTACAGAAACACAGGGAGTGTTCCCCACTCCTAAGTGTCTTTTTTCTGCAATGCAAAATAAATCAAACTATCACACTGCTCCCAGGAAGCCTAAACCATTTATAAAATAATGACTTTTGTTTTTATAAATTGGTTTAATTTGTTCATTTTCTTTATTGCTTATTAGGTTCCTACAACATATAAGGTGCTGCAGGGACTAAGGAGATGCACAGGCGCTGGTCCTGCTGTAAAACTGCTCACAGCATCCACATACGCTCCATCGTTTGGTCCACATGTTTTCACTTCCTCTATATTCTTGGTCTATATTCTTCCTCTATATTCTTGGTCTATTGAATAAACGTGCCTATATTCTTCTTATGTGAATGTGACACTGCTCACTCCTCTGTCTGTAATCTATTGTTGGTGCTTTTTTCTAGTACTGAGGCTAGGAACTGCCAGTTCATCACTTCTGGTGTCCTTGGTCTACCTCGGTACCAAACTATATATATTTTCAGAAAGACTTCTCAAGGCTAAGGAGTATATTGACTGTCACCTAGAGGGAAAACAAAATTGACTGATTGATACAGGATTGGATATTGGGCAACTCTGTTATTGGCTATAACCATGAGTAGTTCCACGGAGCTAACAAGAATGTGAAATGGGAGTTCAGTCATTTGCGGTTCAAAGAAAAGAAAGCCAACCTGTGGATTGTTCTCAGTAGAGTGGTTGAATAATTTGTGATGAAAACTTCAGACAGGGGGTCTTAAGTTGGGATTGTGACTGTGCTTCAGAGGATACATGAACTTCCTGAAATTATAAATAACATTTTATTTTTAAGAAGTTGTGTGTTTTCTTAAGGAGATAACCTGTAGCTTTCACTGCATTCTCTAAGACAATCGTGAATCCCTAAAAAAGTTATGAACTATTGGACTAGGTCAGGATTTGGTGAATTTTTGCTGAAAATCCCCAGATAGTGAATATTTTAGGCTTTGAAGGACATACAGTCTCTGTAAACAAATGGGTGTGGCTGTGTTCCAATACTTTATTTGCAAAAACAAGATAACCCAGGGCCCGGAGTTCTTCAACCTCTGCCTTAGGCTATGATTTGGTAACACGGAACTTTCAAAATACTGTGCTGAAGTACATTCATTTTTTCCCTTTTATAAAAATCATATTTAATATATGAATTGTATTTATTTAATTTTGTTTTTTCTTTCTCATTGAAGTATAATGTACATGGGGTAAAATGACCAAATCTTAAGTGTACAACTCTATGAATTTTTACATATGAAAACACCCACATAAACACCCACATCAAGATACAGAATGTTTCCCTCACTCCATTAAATTCCCTCATGTTCCTCTTTAGTCATAATCTTCTCCCTCTCCCTGCAAGTAACCACTCTTCTCTCTTCTATCACCATAGTTTAGTTTTACCTTTTCTCAAACTTTATTTAAATGAGATTATAGAGCAGTATGTACTTTTTTGTGTGTTTGGCTTCTTTCACTCAACATAATGTTTTTGAGATTTATCTGTGTTTTTGAACACACACAGATTTTTAACATAGATAGCCTGGTTCATTTATATTGTTGTTCCTAAAGACCCTACTTGCTTAAATAACAAGAATTTGTTGGTCCTTTTGGTGTTTGTAATGTTAGACTAGGAGCCACAAGAAGATGGAGGAGAATTCCTGTTTCCACCCTCCTACCACTTAGTTTTAAACCACAAACACAGAAACTGCAATTCAAGAAATCTTAGTCATAAATTTAAAGGTTTAAATGTATTCTTAACAAGTGAGGGCTCTTTTTTCTCTTTACCTTCAGATCAGAAGAAACTACTTTGGTTTTATGCTACCATTGGCCCATAGAATTGTGAGGAAATTTCTAATGTCCTTTGGTCCAGTGCTTCTCAGACTTTTATGTATATATGAATCACCCGAGGGTCTTGTTAAAATGCAGATTATGACTCAGTTGGTCTGGGTGGGGGGCCTGAGAATCTGTACATCTGGCAAGTTCCCACATAGTGTTGATCTGCCTGCATGTTTCACACGCTTTGAGTAGCAGGGTTCTCCTCTGGTAATCATTATTGATGTGGTTTAGACCAGAGATGATGCTATCCAAGGGCAGTGACAGTGAAAACTCAGAAAGAAGTAAGATATTTATGAATTAAAATGGGTAGAGGTTGCTGAGAAACTGGAATAGAGCGTGAGGAACAGAAGATACCAAGGATGATTCCTAGGAAGCTGCTAATGGAATTAGATAAATCCGGATTGCTATCTAGCTCGGGATTGCTTCTGGCTCTGGGTCTTTTGCAGCCATGGGAACTTAAGAATTCTGCTTCCTGCTGGAGCAACATATATTGTCCACTATTTCTATGTCTAAACTTTAAAGATCTGAACACTCTTTGTTTTCCTCTATTGGCTTTATTGTGGATTTTTTTTCTCTAGTTGGTTCTTGTGCTGCTATCTAACCACTTCTGCTTTTATGTAGCAAATATTGGCATAACATATGCTTTTAGATCGTTAACACATTTTAGGGCTATGATCTTCAAGTGGACTCATGTCGTCTCACCTTCCACTGCTGTCTTTGTTAAGTAAATATTACTTCATCACAGACACATTTTTAGACCCTCCTACAACAGGAAGATATTTTTACAAAAACATCTGATTTTGATTTTAGTCTGTTGCTTCAGCTTACCGACAATCATCTCCAGGAACTGTTGTTCACCACAGCTCATATTCATGTATATGTTACCTCTCCGCTGAGCCCCAAACGCACCCATGTTAATTATTTAGGGACTTCAATTACACAATGATTGTGCTTACTCATCCCATATTTTATAACAAGCACAGCCTAAATGAAGAGTAGCAGGTTGTACAGCTCTTTTGCCTCTGATACCTTTCCTCCCCTTCTCCACAATTCCAAAGCTCTGTTTTCAGATGCTTATGTAAATAGTACATTTCCATCACAAGCTCTTAGTTTTATCTTTTAGAAAATTGTGTGTATTTGAAAAATCGCTTGCATATAGAATGATATTTGTAACATACAATTTAAAAGATAATTATAAGGCATAAAGACTAACTGGAAATCACTCATGTACCTACCACCTATCTTAAGAGATAGATTATCATCTGTTGCATACGAACCCTCTATGCACATCACCCTGCCTCTGGAATAGACCATCAATAGCCTGACTTTGTGAGAACCATTCTCCTGCTTTTATTTACAGTTTTTAACACATATGTATGCATCCTTAAAGAATAGCTTAATTTGGCCTCTTTTAAAATTTTATATCACTGGAAGCATTCTGTATATGTTATTTCGTGATCTGCTTCTTTTGTTTAATATTGTTTGTGAGATGCACTGATGGTAAAGCATATAGTTATGGTGCATCCATTTTAATCAAAATATAGTATCCTATTGCATTGATACATTACACTTTTTGTATTTATCAGGTCTGTTATTGACGGACATTTAGGTTGTCCAATTTTGGCTTATTACAAGTAATGCTTCTATGAACAGACAGAGAAAACTTGGAAATGAATGTTATTTGGGGAGGAAAGATTTGAGAATTTTCTTAGCTATACTGAGTTGGAAGTGCTTTGGGATATAAGTGGACATGTTGAGTAGGTATTAAGATGTAATATTCTGGAGCTCAGAGCAAGATCTACCTGGAGATGTAAGTCTGAAAAGCTACGGCCATGGTTGACATCCAGAGAGAGATTATAGTGTGAGGGGGAAGAGGGATCTTGCCCTTAGCCTTGAAAAACTCCTGTAGTCAATGATCAGGTAGAGGAAGCTGAGTTTGCAAAGACACTAAGAAGGAATAACCAAAGAGATAAGAGGAAAACCAGAAGAATGTGGGTCTTTTCTAAAAAAAGGAATAAAAAAAATAGAATGTTTTAAGAAATAAGCAATGGTTAACAGTGTCCACTACTGCTTAAAGTATACAAAACGAGGATTTAAATAGGTCTGTTGGATTTATCTACTAGCAATCATTAGTGACCTTCATGAGAGTTGTCTTGGGGGAGTAACAGAGTGAAACACCACATTGGCATGAAAATGAATGTATGAGAAATAAGAAAATGGAGATAGAAAATAGAGATTTTGTCTAAAAGGGCAGGAAAGTGAGATCAAGTGATGACTGGAAAGGAAAATGAGGTCAAAAGAGCCTTTTGGTTTTTCCTTGATGAGATTTGAACATGTTCAATTCCAGTGGAAAGGATCCATTTGAAACAGAATGATCAGATATATGGCAAATGTATAGGCAAGGTGTTAGATGGGGTAGAGAAGGGATTGGTTGGGTCAGGGGCCTAGAAGTATCAAGCAGAAGGGATGAGAGTGGAGAAGAGAATGGATGACCAGAGCCTCATACTTCGGGTATTCCTGGTGAAAATGCATGGTGGGTTTTCAGTTAATGTCTTTGAGGAGAGTTGGCACTGGGCCTCACGTCCAGATGACTTTACTTAGATGAGGTTAGTCCCAGCAGCTGCAATTTCTGCAGTCACTTGGCCTTGGGGGGCTGTTCTTCTGGGCTGCAATCTTGCAGCCAAGGCATGGGATGGTGTAAAACCGTTACTGTTATTCAGCCTACAACCAAAATTCCTGACTATGATTATTTTCAGCTTTTATATCCTAGCATCATACTCACTTGCGATAGCTGGCTGGGATCTATAATAATGCCATCACTCACTTGCATAGTGTTTACAGGCTTTAGAACAGTTTTCAAGCACATGATCCCATTTAACACCATGCATTTTTCTTTTATAAACACAAAGCTTTTCTCTTATGTATTACTTGAAATTCGGGGAAAACTTGGCTGAGAAAGGAGAATTTTATTTTGGGTTAATAATTTTAGTTAGGTTAACTGGTTTATCAAGCGGGGACAAAAAGCACATTGAGGGGGATTAAGATTTGAAAAGTAAGCTTGGGGAGTGAGAGATAAGCTGTGCCCCTTGTCAATTTTCCGTGACCCTGAATGGGTGAAGTTGAAACTAATTTTAGCAGGTGGGCCTTCACACTGTTCTCTAGACTTGATGATGGCTTCCTTCCAGTCTTTATTTTCTCACTTTTAACATAGTGCTCCTCAGGGCAGGCATCTATATTCTCTCATTTAGCTTTGTGACTCTTCAAGACTGGGGGTAAGTGGCAGATATTGTGAATATTTGACTGGTAATGTAAAGCTCAGTTTGGCCTTGGAAGTAGCAAAAAGAGGTAGCAAGAGCATAAGATTTTGAAACTTAGCTTCTTACAGATGCTCAAGCATGAGCAAGCTACATAACAGCTCCAGAACCCCATTTTCCTCCCTGTTAACAATGAACATTATGAAACCCATTTACCTGGAACAAGGCAGACGTTCAATGAATGTGAGGCTTTCATTTCTTTCTCTTCCCAGCACTACTGTTTACACTTGGTGCTAATGTTAGGTTTCAAAGTGTAGGATGGGTGTAAAGAGGTCTTTTGTCCAAGGCAAACTAACCTTGGGAGTGGGCAAGTGTTAAATAACGTGACCTGTTTTATTTTACACTTTCTGGATATCCTGATGCTACTTTGAGCAGTTAAATGTTCTTAGAAAGCAGACAACATTTTACTATCATTGTAGGCTATATTAAAGTACACAAAGTTAAATGAGAAGTTTGAAAGTTGGTGCAGTCTACCAAGAATTTAATCATTTGGGAAATGCAGAATTATTCGGTGAAAGGAAAGAATTTTTCAGGATTCATCACTGAGATTTTCTTTTATGGGAAGAAAAAGGAAATAATTTTTTGTAGTTTGGGTGGACTGATACCACCAAGTACATGTGTGTGGATTCAGCCTCTCTCCTTTCCTCCAGCAGACACATTAATTATCGTGTGCTGTTGTTCCATGCAGCATTTTGATTCAAAGGTCTCTTACCTAGCCCATCTCCTTTTATTGCGCAGACTGACTCAATGTTTCTACAATCTCTTTCAGTGACTTTACAGATACCATGAAAAGAAGACTCAGAGAATTGATTCTTTTTTTTAATTTCCTCTGTTGATTGGCTTATAGTTATGGTTCATGGATTTTTTTTTTTTAAGTAACGAATTTGGGGAATGTTTTCTCAAGCAAAAAGTTGGACAATATGGAAATACTTACGTAAACCCAATACCTAGAATGTGCCTAAAGAAAAATCCGTTGAGTCCATTAAGATCAACATATTTTCCTTTCTCTTCTGTTGACAAGTCTTACAGAAATTATCACACCAAGATTTCTGAGTGCTATTTGGAGGGTTCTTTCATCAGCTTGGCACAGATAGAAATGTCATCTTGACCTTGTTTCTGAAGGATGTTTTAACCTCACTAATTAAGCAACCTCCACCACTATTCAGTGAAGCTCTCTTGAGAGTGAAGGGCCTTTGATTAGGGAAATTCCCTAATTGGATAGGACCTCTCATCATAAAACAGTCATAACATGTTGATTATAGTTTTACCATTAGGAATTCCATTGCTTAACATAAATGGATTATAATAAGAATTTGATTAACCAAAGTCAGTTTTAGCCTGGAGATACTTGGAACCATTGAAAAGATCAAGTTACCTTAGCAATCCAGGAGTCTAAGGAAAGATTCATGATAGCAAAAATAAACTTTGTACAACAGAGTTTGGGTTTTTATAGAATAGCAATCTTCCAGTGATTGCTAAAGTCTAATACTTCTTTTCCCTATCTCTCCCAACTTGCATTTAAATTTTTTATTATGAAAATATTCACAAATACACAAAAGAATAGTATAAAGAATTCCCTTGTACTCATCATCCAGCTTCAAAAATTACTAGTATTTTGTCAATCTTGTGTCATCAATCCACTTTTCGGTTTGTTTGCTGGGATGATTTAAAGGAAATCCCAGATAATATTATTTCATTCACAAATACTTCAGTATTTGCCTCTGTCAGTCTATTTTTATGCTGTTAAAATAACTATAAATGCTAAAATTTACACAGTGTTTTATAGTTTTAAAGTGCCTTATCTCAGCTGGTTATCATAAAAAGTTGATATATATCACTATTGAGAAGATTGAAAAAAACCCAGAGGTTTTGAGTGGTTAAATGGCATTCTCGGGGCCTACTGAATAGTGACAATGGATTTCAAACATATGTCTCCTACAAATGTTTAACTCAGTTTTACACTCTGTAGCATATATGACGATGTTAAGTAAAAGGCTATATTCCTTGGGGATTTGACTTCAACCACCATGAGCAGAGGCTTCCTTCTTTCGATAGTGTCTTACCTGGGGACCAACTAAAGGAGGTTGAGGATAGCCAGAAGACAGTGGCCACTGGAGGTGTGTATGAAGCATGTCTTTATTCTGATGCTTTGCTATCCGGGGCCTTGCTGACCCTAAGGAGACTGTCCCTCCCAGGGCTCCATTTCCTAGAGATAGTTAAGGACTCATCTGCAAGTGTCATCCTTCACACAAGTGAAGTGTTTTCATATGCAAACCAACCAATCCAAAGCCCATCCCCCCCAACTACCTCCTTTACCTACCTCTTCCACTCCAGGCCACTCTCTGCCTGTTCTAGTAACCGCAAGGCCAGGTACAAGACAAATGGGGACACCCCCTGTGCCCTAGAGCCCTCCAAAATTATTCCAACTAGTCAATCCTAAACCTGCTTACTGTGCCTCACCCATTCCTTCCTTGGAAACCACAATAAAGGCTCTTGCCCACATTTTTCCCTTGCTCCCTCTGCCTCTTGACTGACCCTGGTGCTCCCCCAGTGGCCCACTGTGGTGTGGTGTGCCCCCTCCTCTTGGGAACTGTGAGTATAATGAACTCTGTTTTCAATGGCAGTCATCTCCTGATCTGTTGGCCTCACCATACCTGGATAGTAATAAAACCTACATTTTAAAACAAGATGGTAAAGGCTGAGTAAAATCTCTTGGGACTAATGTCAAGGCCATGCTGCTGGAAGACCTTGACAAGCTTAGTAGGAAACAGGTGAAGGTCCCAGGTCAGGTAATCAGGTTGGAGATCTAACTCCTCTGTAAAAGAATCACAATAGGGGACAGGCAATGAAGTCAACAGCACACGGAAGACATCATAACTGAATGGCAATGGGAAATCGTTCAGTCATCTTGCTGGCTTTCTGAGGTAAGCTGGATTCCAGGGGGAATTATGTTTCTGCTTAGATATGAATATCATCTCAAATACATTCCCTTAGGACTATAGGAAAGAAGTGTTCCTTTGCACCCTGATGTTGATGCCTCCCCAGTATTTCTTCCCTTGGGCTGCCATTCCTGCTGGTCCTGTATTACCTACCCAATCTTGCAATAGTCAACAGCGAAGGACTACAGTCATGCACTGCATAATGATGTTTTGGTCAATGATGGACTGCATATATGATGGTGGTCCCATAAGATTAGTAGCATATAGCCTAGCTGTGTTCTAGGCTATACCATGTAGCTTTGTGTAAGTACACCCTATGATGTTTCATAACAATGAAATCACCTAATGACACATTTCTCCAAACATATCCCTGTCATTAAGCAATGCATGACTGTATATCTGAGGCTCTCGGTACTCGACTCCACCTCAAGTACTTCTTCTCTGAGTCTCTAGTGCTCAAGCTAACTCTTACATTTCCAGCTCACTTTCTACCTTAGGTAGAATTTTACATCAGACAACATAGAGCTGTCCAAATCCAGTATCTTCATTTTGCAGATGAGGAAACTGAGCGTCAGAGAAATAAAAGACTGGTCCTAAGAACACGGGCTGCAAAAAGGGGAAGGCCTTTTGACACTAAAGGACACATTATCTTGCTATGCTGATAATTTTCAGTAATATCTGACTTCTATTCAATATAGACCATGTCTCACCATAACAAATTCCAGTGGACTATGAATTACTTGGCTATAGCACAATCAACATAATAAATATTTATCTAGATAACTGGGAAATGATTTCCTTATGAAAAAATGTTCTTATAATGGTTTATGTCATATTTGATTTTAATTCAGATGCTGTAATATGCTGGATTTTTCTTTCTGACTTCTGCTTGCATATACACAAATACACTCAACACACAACCACACAACATAAACACACCCCACATCCAAATACTCACTCTCCTATTGCCGTTAACAAAAAAATTCTTTAACTCAAATTAACCTATATAGATGGATGCAGCAATAAATTAATAGGCCATATGTTAAAACACTTCACAATAACGCATTAATTTTAATATGAATTGATTTTAAATAATGTCCTAAAAGTCTACTATCAGTTTAAAGAGGTATTTTATTATTTTGTGCTGGTTCTGAGAAATATATGATTAAAGCTTCATTATTTAGTAATGAACTCAATTATCCAAGATGTAATCATGGACCCAGGACCCACGCGCCTTTGTTAACTACTAAAGTCACCTGGACATGATTAGGAAGATTCCTGAGGTCAGTGATTCTTAAGCTAGACAGCCATGAGAATCACCTGGAGGGCTTGTTAAACCAGCTTGCTGGCCCCACCCTCAGAGGGTCTGATAAATTAGGTCCGGGGTGGGCCCCAGGTATCTGTATTTTTATCAAGTGCCTGCTGATTGAGGAACCACATTTGGAGAGCTGCTCTCTTAGTTAATCGTTTACCTGAAAGTCATACAAAAAAAGGAGCTGGTGGGAGTTTCCTGATTCCTTCAGAGCCAACTGATAGGTTTACAACCTTACACCAAGAGAACAATGTTATTACCTATTATCTTCCCTGTGCCTTTACTATGACCTGAAATTTTCCAAGAAGAGGCTCCTAAAATACATGCAAGTAGCAAACCAAGTCAGACAAATAGGTGATAAATATGCAATAGCGCCAGCTACTAGAATAGATACAGTAACACCTGCAAGCCTTAAGGCTTTTAGGCAATCTGACAGGTTTTATACGTCCAGTAATTTGAGAATGAGGGACGGTTCCAAATTCTTGTGCACTATCAATTTGTAAGAAATGTGAAAATATTTTTGATAAACCTCCACTAGCACTGAGCATGGCTATCCTGTAACTTAGGTGTCACTGGCACAAACTAAGGTACTGCTGCTTCTATTGTAAGCTGCCTTTAGCCATATATGCTATTGCTATTTTAGCGCATTGATATTGTCGATCCTCATTATTCATGGATTCCATATCTGTGAATTCGTCTACTTGGTAAAATTTATTTGTAACCCCCAATTCAACACTCGTGGTGCTTTTCTGGTCGTTTGTGGACATGTGCAGAGCAGTGACAAATCTGAGTGGCCCAAGGTGTGTGTTTTCAGCTGAGACCCAACAGGACAAGGCTCCGCCTTCTTCTTTCAGCTCTCTTACTGCAAAGAAGTATCCTTTTTGTGGTCTAGTTAGCCATGTTTTTCACATTTTGTGCTTTTTGTTAGCAATTTTGCTGTAAATGGCCCCAAAGCATAGTACTGAAGTGCTGTCTAGTATTCCTAAGGGCAAGAAGGCTGAGGAGTGCCTCATGGAGAACATCTATGTGTCAGAATAGCTTTGTCTAGGCATGAGTTATAGTGCTGTTGGCCACGAGTTCAATGTTAATGAATCAATAATATATATCAAAGTAGGTGTCTTTCAACAGAAACACAGAAAACCAGGTAATGTGTTGATCAGTTGATAAAAATGTTATGATCAGAGGCCCACAGGGACCTAACCTTGCATTTCACCTGGGAGCAGTGATTGGGTATTTGCTAATCCAGTGTTTGCGGCAGCTTTATAGAACATAACTATCATGAATAAGGAGAATCAGCCTGGCTTGAATTTGCTGAGGATACCACACTTAGTGAATTTTATTCATCCGTTGATTAAATTTACCAACTCATTTCATGTTATCAGCACTATACATTCACTTCTCAAATATGACATTAAAATGCAGATTTTCCACATGAATAAGTAAAAATGTCACTCAGGTGACTTTAGGGATCTGCTTATGTGCAATGGATCAGGGAGCACAGTATGATATTTTACTGACTTTTTTTTCCTTTCTTAGTCTTCACAAAATAGAAGTATTTGGCTGTCTTGCTCTTACCACCAGGAGTGTACATTCCCTGGCCCTACAATGTCCACACCTACGGACCCTGAACGTCAGGAGAGTCCCCAAGGTTTCTGAGGCCTGCCTGGTCAGAAGCCTGGGGAACTTACAGGAAGTCACTGCGCTTAATGTTGCTGGCCTCAATATGGTGAGACTTCTTGGACTCTGATTGACTTTTTCATTGGTGTCTATATTCCTACGTTTTCACAACATAAAACTAATAATGCTTCCATGGCTATCCTACCCCATCATAAGTAATGCTCTGAAATGTGCATTTACGGGGAGAAAGAATCGCACAGTTCCTGTGTGATAGAAAGAGTTTGAACATTGGATTATGCCTACTCAAAAGAAGAAATATTTGAGACTGGAAGAGTAAATATGACCTCCCTAAGGAAACACTGCTATTTTGTTAGGGAGTAGGTTATAGGATCTTTTGCCACTTTTGTAACTGAACTAATACTTAACAGTAATTCAATCAAACTATTGAACAAATAAGAGATACGGATAAGAGCTATCATTTATTAAGCCCTTCCCATGTTCCAGAAACTGTACAAGGCACTTGTTACATACATTATTTCATTAGCTTTCCATCTTCCCTGTGTGAGAAGTAGCATTATCCCCACTTACAGGTAGAGTCACTGAGGTTTCAGGAGTTTAAAGAGATACAGTACAGGTCACAAAGCTAGGGGGCCTGGACCCAGGTTTGCTGATTTTCCCTCACTATATCACACTGGCTCCCATCTATGTGGAAGGAGAGGGAGTCTGACTTCTCGCTCCAGATATGATCAGCCAAATGTGATGTGACAATGGGACACAGGCTGATTTTCACAAATTGAATGCTGATTGCAATTCTGTGAACTTGGAGTGGACAGTACTTCTGGCTGAGAATGGATTGTCTTCCTGCTTTTTGATACTGGTTGATTGCAAGCCAGTGAAAGGATGTTCTGACGTAAGCAGTTGAATTAAAATTTTTAAGTGCTTCGTTTTCTCTTTTGTTAGCTTCATCTTGGGCTCTGAAGTGTTCTTGCCTTGAACACTACTCTGAATAAGGTAATGAGAGAAGAACAATATGACATTTCTTTTTTTTTCATCAAAATATCAAGTGCTTGAAAGGAATTCTCCATTAAAAGTTGACAGTCTGCTCTCAGCTTGCTTAATGATGTATTTAGATATGTTTGGGCAAGTCTTTCACAAAATCAAAATTTGGTGAAGAAATAAGTTCTCATTCTTCACCTCTTATTATTCAAAACAGCAAACTCACTTGGCAACAATAGCTTAATCTTACTCAATTTCTAGGCATTCACATCTAATTCATGAAGAGCTCCTACATTAGCCTTATGTATGCCATGTTAGATTCCTTGATATCCTAAATAAGATGATGGGTGCTGTACAAGGGCAGAGCCTATTGCTCAAATTATGTGAGTCTGGTTTAATAAATGCTGTGTCACTATAATTTTTGAGGTTCCTTAGTTAATCTAAGCACAATATGGGATAAGCAATTCCATGACTCTCTAACTTATATATTCAATGGGGATTCCGTAGATTCTGGCACTAAAACAGACATGCAAGATCACAGACTTGGAGCTCAGCCACAAAGGTCTTTGGGGCTGTAGATGTTGATCATGAAGCAAAGCACAGTTCCTGGCACATGGGCAGTGCTCCGTAAATTTACGTTAACTTAACCCCTGGGGTGACACCAGGCTACAAAGGCTCTATCACAGTACATGACATGTCAGTTGAAATTTGCTAAATCAAATCTCATTTTGCATGCATAGCAAGGGCTTGTTATATGTAGGATCTGTGCCTGGAATTATTTGTACAATGAGTAGCTACTTCCTACTTTGCCTATTCCGTAAGTTTGACTTTCTCTTATATAGGGTTTCCTTGAAGTGTGGATCACTGGAGTGTATGAGAAAATGACTTAGCATAACTAGTATCCTAGACAAGATCTCTCCTGTGATTTTCCATCTTTTTATGTCCTGGAAAGTCAAAGACCCTTTATGATATTCTCTGGATGTCCATCTTTGCAGAAAGTTCTTAAGAGAGTCACCATGAAGAAGGGCATTCCCTCTTTGCTCTTGAGACCAGCCTCTGAGGTCCAGATTGAGTCCAAGGTTTGCAAAGTGGGCTTTTGTACTCACTTCTTATATAAACAGCATAAATGTGTATAGGCACCTAAATCAGACTATAATGGGTAAAGGGAATAAATATTACAGCACAATTATAATACATCATAAGATTAGACAGATAGATGATAGAACACAGATCAATACAGATATATGTAAAGACAAAGAGATGGATAGTAAGAGTGGGTGAAGGATGTAGAGAACTTGATTTCCCCTCTTTGTGGGTGTGTACATTGGTGCATATACGAAAGAATAGGGCTTCTAAGATCCTGCTCTGTTATAAATAATGAGAGGGAAAATCTGGGTCTGTTCAGTGCCTAGCACCATCCTAGTTGTAATTACGTGCTTATGAGTGATTTTTTACAATGATGATATTAGGGAGATAAATGAAATCTTCCTATTAATAGAGTACTACATAGTCATTAACATGATGGTTAAAAATTAAAAACATAATGAGCAGTGGTTAAGATAAGCAGAAAAATCACATAAAATCTTGGGGTTAATCTTATATTTGATTTGACTTTCCTAAGTTTATCAGGTTCCAGCTTGGTACATTTTGACCCTTTATAACACTTTTCAGTTTCTCAGTGCTTCATAACTCATTTTACTCTAGTAATAATTTAAAACTGAACCTACTAGGCCTAAACTTGTCATTCATTTTCAAATCTTCTAATTCCATTTTATATCATCAGTTTAGCAAGGTCTCCTTTGCTGATTTTATTAATCAGCTGGCTGACTCATCAGTTCTCAACTGAACGTGCACTACAAAAAATACAGGTGTTGGAACCATCAGCCCTAGATTTGACTGTTAGCTTTGCCATTTACTTAGGGACAATCTCAACAAGATGTTTAACTTTCAGACCCACAATTTCCTTATTTGTAAAGTGGGGATATTAATATCTATTTTGTAGGACTACTGCAAAGATAAGAGCTAGTGCGTATAAAGTGCCTAGCTCAGAAACTGACACGATTTAGGTACTCCTCAAATGAGAACTATTAATAAGCTGATAATGATGATTATAATGCATCTGACAAAATGCACATTTGTGTCTCTAACACACTTGATCTATTGCCCTGTTATCTCTGTGCAGAGAGACCCGTGCTTGAAAATAAATTCTTGATTGTTTCCTCCTATAGGTGAGAGATCAGATCATCCATCTCATTGTGATGCAGTGTCCTAAAGTGGACAGCCTAGTCCTCAACTCCTGCTCTCATGTAACAGACCTGAGCTTGGTGGAAATCAGCACCTATCTGCAAACCCTCAGGCACTTCCTCCTCTGTGAGCATCCTACGCAGATCCGACCACGCCAGTCACATTGTTCTTCTGGACTGTGACTTTGGTTTTTAGATTTTCTTTATTTAAACCACCAGAATGGCCAGTACACTCTTGTTGATGGATGAGTTAGAAGCCAGGATTCTGCCTACTACACTTTTGTGCCTCGGCAGAGCAGCCAGCATCATTCTGTGAAGCGACCTCACTCATCAACACTGACTGGAATGGAATGAGACAGAAAGGGATAGATGCACAGTCTGGGGATGTATGAGATTTTGTTTGACCAAAGATTTTTTTTTAAGGAAAAATTTAGGATATGATTTCAACAACAGCTGTGACTATTCTAGATTCCTAATGGGCCTGTCTCACAATATCATTAAATGGTTCTACTGCTTCTTCCTTTCACCATCACATATAGGCAAGAGCTGGGGTGATGTGATGATGGGAAGAGGGTCGAAGAAGGCAGAGCAGTCAGAGAGGAGATGCCCTCCATAACAGAGGCCCACTGACCCAGGAGTATTCACCAGAGAAAGGTGTGGCACTTCAGGAGGTGGTCTAGAGTCTGAGTACTATTTATGTAATTTATTCCCATATCATGACCCTTTTCCTCACTTTCTTTTAACCCAGAATTACAGAGCTGCAAAAAACATGGAGAACAACCTCCTATATTTATATAATGTGATATTATTAGTCTCTGTTCTAGTTACTATTCTGCATAATAAACCACCCGGGAATTTAGTGGTGTAATAACCATTTTATGAAACTCACAAATTCTGTGGTTTGTGAATTGAGACAGGGCATAGGAAGGATAGCTGTCTCTTTCCACATGTCTGGGGCCTGTGATGTTGTGATTTATAATAAGAAATATATATTTGGGCTTTGACCCAGTTCCTGGCACAGAGCCCCTAAGACCCTTGGAATTTCCTGTGATAAAAGTGATTGGGGTGTCCTTTGTTATGTTAATGAGGTGACTAGTGGAAAGCCCTTACGTACCCTAAGGTTGGGGGCTTGCTGCCAGAGGAACCAAGCATGTGATTAGAAGGTTGGAACTTTCAGGCTGACCCCTAACCTCCGGGAGGGTGAGAGGGGCTGGAGGTTGAGTCAATCCCCAGTGGCCAAAGATTTAATCAATCATGACTATGTAAGCCTCCATAAAAATCCAAAAGGACACAATTTGGAGAACTTCCGGATTGGTGAACACTGGGAGAATTGGGGAGAGAGGCACATCCGGAGAAGGGAGGAGACTCCGCACCCTTTCCCCATGCCTTGCCCTATACTGACTGTTCCATCTAACTGTTCCTGAGTTATATGCTTTTATAATAAACCAGTGATCTAGTAGATAAAATGCTTCTCTGAGTTCTGTGAGCTGCTCTAGTAAATTAATCAAATCCAAGGAGGAGCTGTGGGAACCTCTAATTTATAGCCAGTCGGTCAGAAGTACAGGTAACAACCTGGACTTGTGATTGGCATTCTGAGTTGGAGGGGGCCACTGGAACCTCCAGTGTGTAGGTGGTCAGTCAGGTCAGAAGCACAGGTGACAACCTGGACTTGCGACTGACATCTTAAGTGGGGTGCTGATGGGAAGGGGAGGGGCAGTCTGGCAGGACTGAACCCTTAACCTGTGGAACCTGATGCTATCTTGGCTAGATAGTGTTAGAATTGAGTTGAACTGTAGGACACCCAGCTGGTGTCCCACAGAACTGCTTGTTGGTGTGGGGAACACCCCCCTAATATTGGAATTGGGTCCAGAAGCTGTTTAGTCCTCAGCTGGGAAGACTCAAAGGCTGGGGTGACTTAAATGCTGGGTCTAGAATTATCTGGAGGCTTCTTCACTCAGATGTCATGGCATCTGGACAGGGATGACTTGAACTCTGGACTCAGCTAATGTCAACCGGAGAACCCACACACGGCCTGTCCTATGGTCTGGGCTTCCTCACAGCCTGGCAGCCTCAGGATAGCGAAACTTCCTACATGGCAGCTCAGGCTCTAGCATGAGTATCCCCGGAAACAAGGAGGAAGCTGCATCATCCTGTAGGAACTAGCTTCGGAATTCGTGTAGGGTCATCTCCTCTGTACTCTATTGATTGAAGTAGTGACAAGTGTGCCCAGTTTTACAGACGAGAGCACACAGATCTCACCTCTCAATGCCAGGAATATGAAAAAAATTTGTGGTGATTTTAAAAAAATGGCCACTGCCCATTCCATAGTTGAGGTACCTGAGAGTCAAAAAGGATCACTAACTTATAACTTCTAAATTAATGATAGACTTAGAATTTTTGAACTGAAGAAAACCTTAAAGATCCTCTAATCCAAACACTTGTTTAAAAAATGAGGATATTATCGAGATACAGAGAAGTGCAATGACTTGCCCAAGCTCACACAGCTAGGCAATGGCAAAGCGGGATTCAGATCCCCAGTCATCTGACTGACAAGTGCTCTCTCCACCACAGTGAATGGGTATTAGCAACTGAGCAACACACACACCAATCAACTCTCTCCGTCACAAAAGAGAACTCTGGGATGGCAAATGACACCAGCAGTGGCATCAAGGACTATACAAAATAGGCACTCCCGCCATTACTGAAAACCTGTGGGACAGAGTAACAGCTGGGAAACCCATCAGTCTGCCACCTGTCTAATAAGATTGCCTTCTGTTTGATTAGCACTCACACAGATACATGTATAATCATCATAGCGACTCTAAATGATAAGCATTTATTCCTTTTTCTTCCCTAAGGGAAACCAGGGCTCAAAGAATTAAGTAACTTGCCTAAATTCCTTTAGTTAGTAAATGGCAGGGTAGGCCTCTACATCAAGTCATCTGGCTGCATATCCTATGCTATTTTTTCCTAAGTGGGAAAACTGTTTTAATCTTTAATTTGCAACATAAATAGATAGGGGTACCCTGGTTCTGTGAAAGCTTGCAGTCTGAGAGGGAAGGGAGTGAATGTCGTGGAATGCATCGTAGAACAAGGATGCAAAGCCAATACTTTTGACCCCATCATCTGAACCCATCTAGCAAACTTTCCATTTCTCAAGGGTGTCCTCTTCCCTTTAGAAGAAGGAAAAGGGAGTAAAAGGCAAGCAACTCCATTCCTGCTGCCAGCAACACAGCCCTCGATACAGGCTCTAACCGATGACTCCCATCCAAGCCAAGCAGAGGCTTTCAGAAATGGGTGTTTGCTTTCTTGGAGAAGCCAGGCAGGTAAAGTGTGGTGGTTTTTGGAAATAAGACCCTAGAAGAGAAGACCCTGGAGGTGATTTTTATCTTATAAACTCAAAGCGTCAAAAACTTTCTCCACAGGGTGAACTTAAGAGATGAAGGAGGAAAAGAGATTAAGAATATAAAATACAAATAATATAAACAATACAAAAGTAAAATAGTTATTATTATTACTATATCTGTATAGATGTTGGTTTACAAGCTCTTGCCTATTATGAAAGCTGAAGCTATTTTTGCTCCTGTAAAAATGCAACAATGATTTCTCAAATAGTTTTACATTTAGAAAAGTCTTCATTCTATTTCTTCATTTTGATACTTAAAATACTTAAATGAAAGCAGCAAAAACATTTGAGCTTTATTTGAACTTTGCTCATGGAAATGTTGTTTATATTATCTTTTTAAAATAACTTTTTAAAACACCTTTTTAAAATAACTCTCATGATCAGAACATTCTATGAAAATTTAGGTAAGGCTAAACTTGTTTAGATATTTAGAGCCCATGGTACTTCACCAAGCAGATGTGGGGAGCACAGACGACAGAGCTTTTTGTTTAGGAAAGTGAGACTTGGGGCAATGCACAATGTGATTTGAATTGCACTGATGTATATCTTCTTTATAACATCAAAGTCCACTGGAGTTTCCTCTCAGCTAATTAGTTAAATATGAAGCTAATGTTTCTGCACATAGAATCCCACCAACTCTTGTCCTGCTAGCTAGGAGAGGGGAAGCTGGGTGTGCCCATTTGTGAAAAGGCCCTACTAAAGCCTTTTTACTTAAATTCTCCAGGTATCTCAATGTGAGTGGATGCCGACAGGTCACCAATGCAGGAGTCCACGCATTGGCAAGAAGCTGCCACCAGCTCAAGTATCTGGACCTAAGCTCCACAAGGAGAAGCAAAAGAGGATAGAACATTAGCAGATTATCTTTTTTTAAAAAATCCAGTTGCTTTAATAAAACGAGTCGTTAGTTATGTATATATTTAAGTTTAAGGAGATTTAGCCAATCAACTGAGGGGAGAATTGTCTGCTGAGAAGGATATACACAAATGGTATATTGTGTATAGTCTGTTGTGAACTACTCCACAAGCTTGGAATTAAAATAGTGTCATATTACTTTACTTTTCTGACTAATTGCTTGTTTAAGCAATTCCTGTCTCTTTTATAGGAAATCCATTTTCTTCCTCTTTATTTTGCCTCCTCACTAAATTATCCTGCAACTCTGGGGGCTTACATAGTCTAAAGAGGATGGAAGGTCTATCCAGCTTCACCCGAGTGAAGAGACTGGAAGCTCATGAGTCCACTACTGCTGTTACTTCCTGCTTCCACAAGGTGGGGGATGCTGAAGACTGGTCCTTCCTGGTTCAATAGATTCCAGGGTCCTCTGCTGCAGAAATGTTATGGATCCAGATCTCTACTGAAGCCAGCTGAGTTCTTGGAGGGAGAATGGTCTCAATACCTCAATTCTAAGCAGTGAGCCTTAAGACTGGGATCTCAGGATTGTTCCTATTGATATTCAGTTTCTTCAAATACCTTATGTAGCTACCTCCCAGGGTATCACTTGACTGATACAACTGGTTCTGACACCTGACAACTTGTGGTTCCTGAACCACCATCTTTCTTTCCTTCCCAGGCAGCATTTCT
This sequence comes from Equus quagga, assembly GCF_021613505.1. Lineage (NCBI taxonomy): Eukaryota > Metazoa > Chordata > Mammalia > Perissodactyla > Equidae > Equus > Equus quagga. Next base: position 90,499,649 of record NC_060272.1, read on the forward strand.
TTTTAAACCTCAAATCATAATTGCCCTTCCCCAAGATATTGGAACTAATAGACCACTCTTCCACTCGAGACTACTTCAGTCATTCCAAAGGGCCCTACATTTACCCATCTGAGGGAGATTCTCAACTATGCCTGGACACAGGGCAACCTTCAATAATGTTAACTAAAGTCAAATGTACAATGTAAGAAACAAGTAATTGTAAGTATCATTGTCAGAGTGCATGTCATTCCTGTACGTAACGTTAATTAGCCGGAACCCTTGTTAAAACAGCAACATATATTCAGCTATAATTGATCCATTTAACATTTAGAAGTGCCAGCCCCAGGGCAAGAGGTATTTGCTAACCGGACTCTCCTTTTTGAATATCTTCATTACGTTTTGGTCACATTTGTTGATTATCAGGATTCTTTACAAAGAAAACTCAGTATTAAGGAAATATCTTGATTTTCTGTGTCTCTCTCCCTTTTTTATTTGCTGAGGAAGATTAGCCCTGAGCTAACACCTGTGCCAATCTTCCTCCACTTTATATGTAGGCCGCTGCCACAGTACAGTTGATGAGTGGTGTAAGTCCATGCCCAGAATTTTAACTGGCGAATCCCAGGCCGCCAAAGCAGAGCATGCAAACTTAACCATATGCCACCGGGCCAGCCCCTCCAGTGTATATTTTATACTTATAATGCATCTCAGTTAAGACTAGCCACATTTCAAGTGGTCAAGAGTCACATGTGGCTAATGGCTATGATTTTAGACAGTGCAATCCAGAATGACAGAATCTTAGAGGACAGGAATGACATCTCAGACAGTGTGTCTGCATTAGTCTTTGGAACACCAGTCCCACAAAGCACCTGCGGAAAAAATAGTTTCATGTTCAGGTAAATTTGAAAAATGCGGTGCATTATCTTCTGTGTAGAGATTTATGATAGGTGACTTGTGTATCAAAGTCACTGAGAAGTCCTGCAATAAGGAAGTTTGTTAAACATTGTTCAAACCAATGTTATATAACTTACCTGATTATGAGACTTTCTTTGGTAAAACATCAGTTAACATTCAAGGAGATATCATTCTGTAAATACACTTTCAAAATGCTATCTCATTGTAGAACATTTTATTATCTGCCATTTGGAGAGAAATGGTTTGCTCCACATTTGAAGATTTTCATAACTGAAGTTTTCCAAGATGCATCAGTTAAAACTGGCAGAGCAAAAACCTTCAAAAATGTGTCCCTCCAACAAAGCAACGAAAAACTGGCAAAAATTGTCAACCAACTTTTTCAGAACTCTGACCTGAAGTAACCCTGGGTGCATTTATGCAAAACTAAAGAGTTGAATCTTTGTAAGAACAGTGAGCTTTGTAAGTATTTTAACTTACCCTAGTCCCATCCTCCTTCCCCAGCTCAGTGGTCACCTTAAAAATAACAGCCCACGTTCCTGGTACTGGAAGGAGCAGACAGGACCTCATTCCCAAAGAAGTGTCATCTTCTGGGCCTCTGCCACTTACTTCTTTCTCTAGATGCTAGGGAAATCTTTCTATTTCTTGGGCATAGCTTTTTATAAGTCATTCTATATGGTTTCTTGAGCTCCTAATGATGTAACCCTCTCAATTTTACCATCTCTTGGGGTTTCTAGAAATACAGTTTTTGTTTTATTTCAAATTTATCTCACCTCCAGAGAGCAAAGAAATGGTGTGCCCAGAACCACTGCTTCCTTATGGCACTCTGGCCTTGTAGCACAGTCTAGCATAGGCTAAACCGCTTCTAACCTAGGGTGTGTGTAGTCTGCTCAGATTGCCATTACAAAACACCATATGGCTTAAATAATGTAAATTTATTTCTCACAGTTTTGGAGGCTTGGAATTTCAAGAAAAGGGTGTCATGTCAGCATGGCTGGGTTCTGGTGAGAGCTCTCTTCCTGGCTTGCAGATGCCCACCTTTATGCTGTATTCTCACATAGTAGAGAGAGAAACCAAGCTCTCTGGTGTCTCTTCTTATAAGGGCACTAATCCTATCAAGAAGCCCTCATCCTCATGAACTCATCTAAATTTATTTACCTCTCAAAGGCATCATCTCCAAATACCACCTCAGTGGGAGTTAGGGGTTCAACTTATGAATTTGGGGGGGGTTGTCCAATCCATACAAGGGTGACTTTCTGATTTTTGTCTTCAGCGTTCCTGCTGTTCCTCCCTGTAACCTGGCTTCTACTGCAATACCCACCCCTTGAGAGTCAGATATATATACTTCTACCTTACTGCATTCCTGGGACCCAAGCTAGTCAAGAGATTTCACAAAATACTTGTTTTAAGTGATTCTGAATATTCTATCACAGCTACTCTTTATGGTAGCCAGCTTCCAAGATAGCCCCCAAAGGTCCCCAGCCCCTGGTGTTCACACCCTTGTCATTCCTTCCAACACTGTATTAGCCTTGGTCTGTGTAACCAATAGAGTACAGAAGAAGTGATGGTATCTCACACTTGAGATTAGGGGATTAAAGACAATGGCTTCCACCTAGAGTGGCTCTCTCGCTGTCTTTCTGTCTGTCTCTCCCTCTCTCAACACATCCTCTAGGGGAAGCCAGCTGTCATATCATAAGGACACTCAGGCATTCTATGGAGAGGCCTACATGGTGAGGAATTAAATTCTGTGGCCAATGGCCAGTAAGTAACTGAGGCCTACTTGCCAACGATAATGTCAATGAGCCTGGAAGCAAATTTTCCTACAATCGACTCTTTAAATGAGACTACAGCCCTCCCAACAGCTTGACTACAGTCTCACGAGGCACCTTGAGACAGAACCACCCAGCTAAGCTATACCTGGATTCCTGACCCAAAGAAAAAGAAATAATAATACATGGTTATTGTTTTAAGCTGCTAAATTTTAGGGTAATTTGTTAAGCATCAGATAACTAATACACACTGGAAAGTGTTCAGGGCTGGTATTATTATTTCCACTTACTGAGTAGGACATTGATGACCTCTGAGCAGTTGCTACCTAAACCCATATATCAAATCTGGTCCCTTTGATGGATGTATATTTTAATAAATATGTTCTTGAGCTCTGAATGGCCATCTTGTAAAAATATGTATTTATGACATTTATTTTTGTTCTTATCTCGCTGTTGGACTTTTCCAAATGCTTGAAGTTGCTGTATACAGTGCCTATGATTTTAAGAGATTAATTCTACTTCTTCGCATCCCTCATGACACCTAGCACAATTAGTACACCACAAGGTCATTACTGGGCAAGCTCTAAATAATTATGGTTTACTTAAAGCATCTTCTTTGCCAAGGACACTTGAAAGCTTTTTTTAAAGACAAAAATACGAGGGGCCGGCCCAGTGGCACAGCAGTTAAGTTTGCATGTTCTGCTTTTTGGCCGCCTGGGGTTTGCCAGTGCGGATCCTGGCTGTGGACATGGCACCGCTTGGCACACCATGCTGTGGTAGGCGTCCCATGTATACAATAGAGGAAGATAGGCATGGGTGTTAGCTCAGGGCCAGTCTTCCTCAGCAAAAAGAGGAGGATTGGCAGTAGTTAACTCAGGGCTAATCTTCCTCTAAAAAGAAAAAAGATAAAAGTACTGAAGAAACATAGAGGGGGTATTGGTTTGGAATGTGTGCAGTATGTAGGGTCACAGCCACATCATTAATTACTGTTTGAAGCTTTACTTTTTTTTAATGATGCTTAAATTATTTGATATCATGAAAATTGAGATTTTTATATCTGTAAAACGATAATTGTTTAGAATAACAGAATTTATAGAAAATCAACTTCCTAATGATTATAAGAGGTCAAATGATTCCCCAGGTTCCAGATATTAACATTATTGCTATTTTTAGTTTGCAGCGAAGTGCTTACTATACATATTTGAATTTCACTTATAAATGTCTGACTGAAATATAATGAAGAAAACAGTGAATCAAGGGAATGCAGGGGCTAATGATAAGCCACTGTTAGATTTTTACTACTGATTTGTCTGCTGAGACAAAAGTGGCTCCCTTGGGTGATGTAGAACTAACCAAAGTGTTGTGACTCAGCCAGAACCACATTTGTCCCTGGGTTACCAATGGCGGTGGGCTTCCCTGAATGACAGATAGATCAGGTCAACTCGCTAATGAGGAGATAATCTTCATTTTAGAAGAAGGCTGTGTCTCTAATTACACAATATGCAACAGAGGCTCCAGAGAGAGCTTCTTAAGGATAGAATGCCGCCAACAGGCAGAAGTGAAGACACTTTTTTTCATTCTGGCTTGTTTCCAAAGTCAAAGATCACGCTAATTACAGTGCAGAGGCGAGAATGACCCCAGATTTAAGAGCTTATTTTGCTGCATTTTCAATATCTTACTGACACTGAGATTCTAAGCCTGGTGTTTCCTGGTATCTATGGCAACATCCCCGTTTTTTGTTGGCTCTCCTGGCACTCTCTTACAGGATTATCCACTTCATGCTTCCTCAGTATCTTCCATTTATATTTTCCTTCCATATCCTCAATAAAACATTCAATTGATTCAGATGTGAATTCAAAACCAGTCACACTGCATTGCTTATTGCACCCAAGCCAGAACTTGAGGAGTTTAACCTACAGCAAAGCGATCAGGTAGGTAAATACACAACAGGCACCCGGACCCTTGGGTCTCATTGTTTTACGACAACTCTTGGAGCAACGGTACCCCTTGAGCAGAGCCTGGTCTATTTTCACAGGATTTACTCAATTATGAGAGAAAAGAATGCTCTATTTTAAAAGTGATAGTGATGGGGTCTTCCAATGGTGGTTGAATAATTCGAAAGAAACATATCACAGCAATAAAAAATCTGTCCTTACACTGCCTTCCTCACACGAGTGAATTTGTTGTCTTAGAAGAAAACATGAAACACCCTTCCTGTGCTCATGCAAACACTCCATAGAAACCTGTGTCTGCATCCTATGACGCAAACATGAGGTTTTTATGTTGTCATCTAGGTTCAGGCCAGAAACAGACAAGAACAATTATACAAAAACGGAGTCACGTCCACTCACTTACCCATAGACTGTCAGGAATGAGAGGCAGAGTCCTTTTTGGTGTGAAGCTATATCTAACTTAAATAGTCAGGAAAAGACTTATAACATTCTTGTGTGAGTAATCTGAATCGTTTCTTTCATTCGAGAGGCTGGATTGACTTGGAGTGTGAGCCCAACTTTGAAGCCCAACTCCCTGGTCCCAAACACAGCTCTTTATTACCTGTGTGACCTTGGGTAGTCACTTAAACCTCTTTGTGCCTCATCTGTAACATGAGGATGAAAATAATAGCACCTACCTCAGGATCACTGTGCAGACTGAGTTAACGTAGGAAAAGATTCAGGAGTTTGACGGATAGAAAGCCCTCTGTAAGTGTTAGGCATTATCACTTATTTATAATACTATTAAATTTTTCTTTATTCCATATAATAAGTATTATTCACTGTACATAAACTTCTGCTACTGATTTAAAGAAAGGTGGTTATTTTTTATTTTAATAAGCATATATTTAAAAAGAAAGTAAAACTTAGTATTACTCAGTTTGAGTAAACCCATTATGAAGAATTTCGAATTTTCATAATTATTGCATGAAAGACTTCTTTCTTAGTTGGCACCAGTCTAATCCCTCACTAGAACCTAATGAGATATCAGAATTTCAGTATTTATAGATATTACCATGAAATTTAAAGTACCTCCAATTTTTCTGTTATTAATTCAAAATTATAGAAAATGTCCATTTTAAAGATGAGGACAGCAATGAGGGTTCTGTGTATGAATAATGTTTCTTAACATTGAAAGGCATAGATTTCTTACTAGATACATGTGTTCTCACCTTACAGAAACCTGGAGAATTACTTTAGAGGAAGTCAGTGGAAGCTTTTCCTTGCCCTTGTTAGTATTAAGAAGCACCCTTCTTTGCAACAACGTGGATGGATCTTGAGGGTGTTATGCTAAGTGAAATAAGCCAGATGGAGAAACCAAATATCGTATAATTTCACTCATATGTGGAAGATAAAAAAAAAAAACCCAACAACACAAAATAACCTCATAGATACAGAGAACAGACTGGTGGTTACCAGAGGCGTAGATGGGGTGGAGGTACGGCGAAAGGGGTTAAGGGGAGTATTTCTATGGTGACAGATGGAAAGTAGACTTTTGGTGGTGAACACGATGCAGTATATACAGAAGTCGAATTATAATGATGCACACCTGAAATCTACATAATGTTATAAACCAATGTCACCTCAATAAACAAACAAAAATCACACAAAACAGAAGCAACTTCCCTGGGAGGCTCTGTGAAATGTTCAAAATCTCTAACCCAGGTCATCTTTGACTGTGTACAGGCCACAAATACCATGCGGTTCCATCATCTGAGGAGCAAAGATCATAGGACTAGGATTTAAATTTGAAAGGTGCTTGCCTTTAATGGTGGCATGGCGATCTCTATATGGGACTATCTCACGTTCTGTGTCTACTCTTCTGAGATTGACGACTGTCCCCTTTATGCAACAGGTCTGGGGACGTGGAAATGTTGGCTACAAACCACTTCCCCTGAGTTCTCCTCTTTCTTGCTATTCTCCACTCTCAACTGTCTTCCCACAGTCCCCTGATTTTTGTATTGAAATATGGTAAGTAGTCTAACAGAAGAGTTTGAAATGAACAGAATTAATGCTTTGGGAGGGCATAAATATAATACTGAACATGGATTTTAAGTCAGAAGTATTAAATTATTTTTAGGAAATTCAACCTGAAGGCCAATTACAAATGTTGCTTAACAGAGATTTTTGACTTTTCTGCCTGTCAACTTATTTTCACTAATTTGTGTCTCAGAAGCATAATTTGTTGAGGTCGGTGCAATTGTTGAGAATGATTCTCTGGCATCTGTATGTTTTTAATCATCACGTCACCAGTGAATCTATTATGTGGCCAAGGCTGCAAACCATTGTTTGAGGTCAGCGACTCTCAAATTTTATGTGCATCAGAATCACCCAGAGGACTTGTTAAAACGCAGATTGGTGAACCCCGTTCCCAGAGTTTCAGGTTCAGTCAGTCAGGGCTGAAGCCTGGTGATGCTGATGCTGCTGGTCCAGGAGCCATCCCTTGAGAACTAGTGATCAGCTTATACAGAGATCCCCCATCCTGGAAGAGAGCATTTAGCAATCCTCTTAAGATCTAGGTAAACGTTTGCTTAAGGTTATCAAAATTCCATGCCTATGATTTGGACAAATTCTGGGGTGGGACTTACGCTCTCATGTCCCCTCCTGCCTCCTGGGCTCTGGCTCCCTCTCACATGGTCAATGTTGACGACTCCTCTTCTTCTAGTTCCTTTATGAGCAAAATAAACCTCACTAAAAATGTTTCAGGGAATCCTAGGAGGGGCTTACATCACAGCTAAGAAAACACTTTCACAAGCCCTTCAACTGTCTCAGTAATAACTTTCACCTTGCGGGCTCCATCCTCTCTCCATTTTTCCCTTCTCTCCTCTGTCTTCCTCACCTACCTGTCAGGAGGAAGAAAAACCTGTCCCTGTCCATGAAAAGCGGCAGAACCGTCACATATTATTTTGCAGATTCTTTTCTCCTATAAGAGTCTATCAAGATATTATCCCAAGCAAAGATGGTTCCCTTCCAGGAGTAATTCTGGTGCCAGATGTTAAGATAATGATTACTTTCACTTCATTGTTATTAAATACACATCACTATGATAACACTGTAATCATTATCTGGACTTGTCTACCATTAGCATTTCTCTAAGATTCTCAAAACGAAACTCTGATATCTTTAGATCTTTGCCCTTGTTGTCTTTACTCTTTTGCTTGATTTTTATGGCCTGGAAATTTTATGAGGTGTGTTCATTGTGTGTCTTTCTTGCAGGAAGTTCCATTTGCACTCTCAGCCTGGTTGGGAGGGCAGCAGCAGTAGGGGAGGGGGGGAATGGGGTAGGGTTAGTGGATACGCAAGGCCAGGGTAAATTTAAGGGTTAAATTTTTGAAAACTTTGTAAAAAGTGCATTTAACTATATTTAGTCTAATAATTTTTCATCCTCTTTTTCCTTTTCAGAGTTTGTTCATTGGCTAATTATTGTCATAGTAGTTTGGAGTGTGTGAAACTCAGTTTCCGCAAGAATGTTATCCTGGATGTGGTTAAAAAATTTGGCAAGAACTGTAGACGGTAAGACATTGATTTTGCCCACTTTTGTCTCTTTCAGTCTCAAATGTCATCACAAAGGATGAGGAAATTTGCTATTAGCTGTGCATTGGTTTCTGTTTATTTATAATTCCTCATGCTTGTTTCCATTTTATTAACATAGTGTTCTAGCAATCATTCACTATTACCCAGAAAATAGCTTCTGGTAACTCATTTAAGACTGAACCAAGTTTTCGTGACCTCTCAAATAGCAGAAAATGTATTAGTTCCTTTGTACTTTGGATTTCACAAATAAGTTCATAAAAAATATTTGGAGAAACCTAAATGAAATATCTTTCAGTTATGTTGGCCTTTGTCCTTGGAATACCATTTACTAGAATTATACACTAATCCAGGGAAAGAAAAACATTTCTGGAGTGATCCAAGTTGAAGTTACCATTTCAAGTGTCCTATATTTGAAAAATTATTTGATTAGTCCTAGTCCACTCTGTGAAATCTGAGCATTTTGAGTGAAGTCTAAGATTTTGTAATGACTTAATCTTATGAACTGGAGAAATGCATAGCACAAAATACTTTCATGTGGAGTCCCGGACTTTTGTTGGTTTCAAAACAAACAAAGTAATGGAACAATTGGAGGAAGTTTAGTTTGCCAATTGTAAACATCTTATAAAAAGTTAACCAGTAATTTGGTTATTACTAGAAAGCATGAACCGAGAGCTTGAAAGATATAATGAAATCGACATTGTTTTTAAAAAAAATCCTCTCTAAAGGTATGGCATTTCAACAAATATGTTGGTGGGCAAAGAAATCTGTTTTTTTTTTCACTAGCTCATTGTATGATACAAATGTGACCTCTTAGTTTGTTTTTTTGTCTTTAAAGCTAACTTTCTTGTTTACTGACCCATCTTCTATAGCATTAAAGACTTTTAAATTAAGGAATACATGTAACACCATTAGAAATCCTGATTCTGTATTTCCAATTACTACATTAATAAAAAATTAGTGTCGTAGTTCATCGCTAACTGAGACTCTTGGGTATTGGTAAAAAGAGCCTGATTTGAATATTTCACCCTTTGCATACTAAATCACTGAATGCTTTCCCAGGGAACAGGACTGGTTTTAGAATTTTATAGATCTCTTTCTGACTGATCTGGTTTGTTTCACTTTGTACTTCTGGGAACAGGAGCTTTAATCTTCTTTAGTCTAAAAAAAGAGATTAATATTTTAACATCTCCTCATATTACAGAATTGGGAACTGCCTTCATGTTGCATAGAGATGTACATTTCTCCATTATTCTGGATGAATATAAATGTCTCTCTGATCTAACAATACAGACGCTGCATTCCCTGGAGCTAAAAGTAATTTTTGAGGGTTTGAGATCAAATTCATAGGCTTCACTAGGAAGAAATCCATTGTGGTCTTAGAACGTGATCTGTCTGTTGTTGGAATAAGGTTTGGGAAAAAGCTGAGTGTATCCTAAGTAGCTCTGAAATAATTAGTAAATTAATAAAAGGAAATATTGACGTAGTTGTCATTCCACTATCATCAAAACATTAAAATGAACATAACTACCTAATAGTTGTTTAAAATTATTTGTAATTTATAAATCCTGTCTACTTTCAAAAAGGCTTTGGGATTATTTATAGTTAAAAACACACATATATTACACACATATAGCTAAGCAATTCAAAGTTATACTAAGAAAATATTGGACCCGAAACCAGCCAAAGATAGAGCAGAAATGGAATTGAGGTCAAGCTGAGTACTATAGTTTAATACTAAATGTAAGTTGGAATTTGGTGGCAGGTAAGGCAAAACGGGAAACACCATGAAATCATGGTCCTTTTGCTTTTTACAAGGAGGCCTGGCATTTCTTCATAAAGGACAAAATTAACACATTCTAGAAGACTTTATCATAGGATCCTTCTATAATACTGAGAAACTGAGGAACTTAACAATAGTCAGACAAAAATGCACAAGATTCTACAGATGCTGGCGAGCCAGTATTTTCTTGTTTTTAAAAATGTGAAATAAGTTACCAATGATAGAATTTCTAAACTCTTCCTTGATCTTATCACTATTCCCTTGTGATGACTTGACTTCTTTCCCTATAGGTTGAATTATTATATTTTTATTGAGTTTGAAGAATTTTTAGAGGCGCTGAAGATAGAGGACTGGTTTGAAAAGAAGGAGAGCTTTGCCAATGCATTAAGTTAACTTGCACTAAGAGAATAAGCAAAACACACCCTACCTTCACTTCTTCATATAGAGCAGGGTTGGCAAACTTTTTCTGTAAAGAGCTAGAGAATAAATATTTTAGGCTTTTCAGGTCATATGTGTCCATTGCAACTACTCAGCTGTGCTCTTGTAGTATGAAAGGGAATGGCTATGACTGTGTTCCAATAAAACTTTATTTATAAACAGTGAGCATCTCTCACAGTAGAGCCCAAAACTCTTTCCTTTGGAACACAGCTGGCCTTTAACTTCAGATATTCTCATCACTCCTTCCCTAATGTGACAAACTTAAAAAATATACCTGTTATTCTCAAGTTTGATGCTATCTTTCTCTTCTGAGAAACACAAAGGTTATTTTACAGGCTTTTCATGCATGTATCATGCTTAGAATCTAGACTCCATTGTATCTACTCCACATAGTCTGTAGTCTTTTCTCTTCTTTTTTTTAGATTAAAGATTCTCCATCTCTATGGCTGCACCATCACTTCTGACCTGTGTGAAATAAAAGAAGTTTACAAAAGAGCCAAAGTATTTCATGACATTTCTGCACTTACCTGCTAGCATTTTCAGAAAAATAGAATTTTTAGCAACAAAGACTTTGAAAATACACTTAGCTAAATATGCCCAGAAATTTTCCCAAAGTGAGGTATAAATTATTTTTGAGTTTAGATGGAGATAATCAAGGAATAATTGCATGTGAAATTTTGACATCTCATACAGAAATAATACATTTTTGTACAGCAAACATCTCCCCCCCCCCAAAAAAATGATAAAATTAAAAGTACAAATTTTAAATACTGGTATTTGCTTACTTGCTTGTATTATTTGTTTGTAATGTAAACTTTTACCTGAGATTACTAATTGGCATATTGCAATCTACTTCATTCACTTGGTGTATTACGAGAGAAGAATATGCAATCTACATTTCTTTAGTCACTCAATGTATTATGAAGGAAGAATAAAACAGATAACTCTGAAAGGAATAGTTCTCTTTCATATCCAATAAATATTCAATTGTATGCACGGTGGTTTTATATGTACTACAGCAATGTCAAATGTGGTGTTGATTTCTGCAGGATTTGTGTCAGGGTATTACAGTGGCTTCCAGGTAGCACATGTATCCCATGGGTCCTTTCTCAAACTGTAGACAATGCCACACCCTTGGACTTGAGTCTCTGTAGAGAATATTCCACACCAAGGAAGTAGTTGTGCCCTGCCTTCAGCTGGGGGCAGGTGCTGAGATGAGGATTCATGTGAATGTGGAAGGTTGGAAGACTGGGGTAGGTAGAACTGGGAAGGGAAGGAGGATAAGCAACAGTGCAACACCGACATCAAGCAATGGCACCCAGTGGGTGACTTTATCTCAGTCCCACTGCCGAAGACTGTGCAGGTCAACCTCAAGAGTTGTTTTACATAGAGGGCAAGGGAGCTGGGGTCATTATCCCAGCATTCATTGTTCAAGGTCTACTTCTAGAGGAGACACAAACTGCCAGGCACAGGCAAAGCAAACTCCAGCAGCTTGAGGGCAGTCCTCCAACAGATGACACAGGGTCTGGTTGTAGGGTGGAAATGCACAGGGATCAGTAGGTACGGGGCAGAGCAGGATAGCATCTACCACTGCAGCAAATTTGAGTCAGGTGAGCTGGGTTGGAATACTACTTCTACTAGCTGTGTCATTTTAGTCCTACTGCTCGATCTGAGCAATATGAGAGTTTTATGGTCTCTAAAATTGGGAAATCTACCTCATGAAGGATGTTTAAAGGATTAAGTATGATTGCATTGTGGCAAAACAGGGAAAGGATCCTGGGCAGAGGGAACAGCATGGAGGAAGCATAGAGTCTTAAAAAGGGTGCTTAATGTTTGGGAAACAGGATGGCTGGAGGGAAGGGCACCTGTGCATTAAGTGTGGGAGTGGGAATGGGGTTCAAGGGGACACTTAGGAGGGAGGCCTAATCTCTTTTTGGAAGGTCAGGGAAATGATACCTAAGTTGAGGTCTAAAGCCAAGGAAGAGGATATGTGGTCAATATGGTGGACTGAGCTGAAGTGAAAAATACTCCATCCTATCCGACTTCAAACATACGTATAGAGAGGCAGGAAAAAATACAACAAAAAGGGTGCAGTATGAAGAAAAACTCAAAGCAAGGAAGGCATAGAAGATTAAATATGGCCACAAATTCTTTACTACTCCTCTCATTGAGAGGTGGTGACTATTTACCCTCCCCTTGAGTCTGGGTTAGCTTTAGTGAATAGCTTGACCAATAGAAGGTGGCTGAACTAACATTCTGGAACTTCTGAGGCTGGGCTGTAAGAGACCTTGCAGCTTTGGCCTGAGATTCTTTGAACACTCATTCCTGGAGTACTGAGGCACCATTTAAGAAGTCCACTTCTCTTGAGGGAGAGACCATGTGAAGAAGCCCTGAGACCACATGGAAAATGAAAGTTGGATTAAAATTTGAAAATTCATCAATATAATTCACCAGATTAATAGAATAAAGGAGGAAAAAAAACCATTATCATCTAAATAGATGCTAAAAGCATCTAACAAAACGCAAAATCTACCAATGATAAATATTCTCAGCAACGTAGGAACAGACAATTTCCTAAACCCAAAAAAGGGTATGTACGAAAAAACTTATAGTTAACATCACAATTAATGGTGAAAGACTGAATGATTTTCCTGTGTGATTACGAACAAAGCAAAGAGATCTGTTCTTATTATTGTAATTCTACATTGTACTAGAAGCCCAAACCAGTGCAATAAAGCAAGAAAAAGCAATAAAAGACATACAGGTTGGAAATGAAGAAGTAAAACTATCCATTTCTTCCTACAGATGACGTGATTGTGTATGGAGATGATCTTAAGAATTCTACCAAACAGCCAGTAAAACTAATAAGTAATTTTAGCAAGGTCTCAGGATACAAGTTCATTATAATACCAAAATCAACTGAATTTTTATATGCCGGCAACAAATAAACAAGAGATATATCACTTTTATTGTTGACAGACTAAATATTAAGATATCAATTCTCTCAAAATTGATCTATAAGATTCAAAACAATAACAATGCCAGGATATATTTTTATATAAAATGAAAAACTGATCTTAAAATTTACATGGAAATATCCAAAACAATTTTCAAAAAGAATAACAAAGTTGGAGGACTTATAAGATTTGATTTTGAGACTTATTATCAAGCAATGTAAGTAAGGCCACATGGTACTGGTGAAAAGATAAGACATACAAATCAACAGGACAGACAGAGAATCTAGAAATAGGCCCACACATCACAGGTCATTTGATTTCTGATAAAGGTAATTCAACAGGGAGAGGATAGTTTTTTCAAAAAGTAGAGCTGGAAGAACAATATATCCATATAGAAAAAAATAAACTTCAACTTTTACCTCACCCAATACACAAAATTAACTCAAAATTGATCATAGATGTGATAGCAAATAATAAATCTGTATTTCTAGAAGAAAACATAAGGAATATCTTGGTAACTCTGGGTAGACAGAGGCTTCTTAGATGGGTCACAAAAATATAAGCCATAAAATAAGACACTGATAAATTTGGATTTCATCAAAACTAAAACCATCTGCTCTTGAAAAGAACGCCATTAAGAAAATAAAAAGACAAAGCACAGAACAGGAGAAGATTTTCACATACATATAAATGACAGAGGACTTGCTTCCAGAATATATAAAGAACACTTACAACTCAGTAAAAATGGCAACCCAATAAAAAATGGGCACGTGATTTGAACAGACATTTCATTAAAGAAGACACAAGAATGGCTGATAAGCATATGAAAAGTTGTATAACATCATTAGTCTTCAGGGAAATGTAAATTAAACCCACAATGGGATACTAGTGCACATCCATTAGAACTGCTAAAATTAAAAAGACATACTACCAAAGGTTGGCAAGAATGCAGAGTAACTAGACTTACACTTACACTGCTGGTGGGAATGTAAAATTGCAAGTACTTTGGAAAGCACTTAGTCAGTTGCTTGTAAAGCCTTTAAACATATACCTACCATGTGAGCCAGCAATCTTATGACTAGGAGTTTACCCAAGAGAAATGGACACATATGTTCCTTCATACAAAGACTTGTACCAGAATAGTGAAAGCAGGTTTATTCACAATAGCCAAAACCTGGAAATACCCTAAATGTCAATTAACAAAGTAATGGATAAACACCCCGTGGTATATAAAAGCAAATGTTTGGTAAACAAATGTTTGCCATGCTATGGAGAGACAATGGAACACAGAAGGACTTTGATCGAACATGCCTTGCTAGGTTTTCCCCAGCCTACCACGCCTAGCTCATGTTCTTTGTAGCTATCTCTGGGGATAGCTCTTTTTCCTGGAATAAGCCCTTTACCTAAATTCTTTTAGGCAGTTAAGAGGGATATAAAAAGAAAAATTTCCTGAGTCTTTTGTTTCTTTTTTTTTCTTTGTTTTTTGAGGAAGATTAGCCCTGAGCTAACATCTGCTGCCAATCCTCCTCTTTTTGCTGAGGAAGACTGGCCCTGAGCTAACATCCGTGCCCATTTTCCTCCACTTTATGTGTGGGACGCCTACCACAGCATGGCTTGCCATGTGGTGCCATGTCCATACTCGGGATCCAAACTGGCGAACCCCAGGCCGCTGAAACAGAACATGCAAATTTAACCGCTGTGCCACCGGGCCGGCCCCATGAGTCTTTTGTTTCTTAAAAATAATCAGCCTAAAGTAATCTTCATGTCAAAGAGACACATTTTGGGGTGGCAAATTTTGCTCCCCTACAATATTTAATATGAAACCCAAACTTTGCCTCGACTGATAGGAGCAAGATGGATGAGACACACAGTTTGCTAATATGGGAAAATGACATAAGAGCTTTGCTTGGTGATCACATAATGGGATCAGAAGTTTGAAACTCAATACTTCTCACTCAGTTATAGGACTGAAGGCCTACTCTGCTCTTGTCTGAGAAATGGTGTTTGATATGGTTCGGAGCATTATAGAGACACAATTCTTTACACTGAAAGATTTACCAAAGTCTGATAACTCCCAGCACATCCACAGCACTGCTATATACTCATCACAGAAACAATATACACTCAAAGAGGAAGTTCAACGGGGTCCCTAATGCTTCATTTTAAAAAAACAGATCTGATGCAAATATGATAAAATGTTCACATTTGCAATTTCTGGGTATGTAGGTATATTATTGTTTTCTCTTTTTTCATATTTACATAAAGAGTAAGTAAATCACTATGATGTAAATTTGCTGACAAATTCTTCTTCGTAAAGTGTTCAAAATTTTCCTATAACTTCCTCAGGAATAGTAAGCCATGAGTAGATATTCAGGCGAGAACTAAGACTCAAGTTCTTGCAGGGGTGCATATGTTTGAGACGGTTGCTGAACCTACATTAATTGGCCCCTCAAGGATATACTATTCCTTGGATATCCAGTTCTATCTTAACAGGCTTATCGAATCTTTCTGGGACAGAATAAGTGCAGTGGTAAGCCAGGCTCTGAGGAAGGCTCCTATAGCTGAAGGAAATCCTATAGGGTAGATTACAACAGGGTTCCATTAAAAGCCTCTCCCATTTACTGGGTGAAGAGGAGGGTAAGAGGTGGTGCCCATTCCCCATTACAGGAGGTTGGGCCAATTTATGACGTAGTGGCAAGGGATAATTTCTCATGACTCATCACCCTAGTCATTGTCTATCACGAGGTTTCCCCAAGTATGCTCTCAAGAGCACCAACTCTGTGGAATGCCCACAGAAACTGAAACAAAAACAAAACAAAACCCCAAACTGAAATCTTCTATAATCAAATACATTCAGGAAATAATAAACAAGTACAAACAACTTTATCTCATCTAAGAAGGGATACAGCAGGATTCTCTTCCAAATTTATTTGTGTTTTAGAAATTTATTTGATCACAATACTATCTTTTCACTATTTTGAGAAACACACTCTAACCAGATTATCTCTGATTCTTAAAATCCTTGAGCAGCTACAGAGCAAGCTGATCTTTCTAAAAGCCATGCTGATAACTGGAGGCAAGCTCTCCTTACCTACCAATCCACCAGCTCTCAAAGGCTGCTCTGTTATCTCCAATTCCGGGCTGGCTGTTTCTGGATGCTCAAAGAGAAAAGAAATGCCTCGTATTTCTTTCTTCTTCTCTCGTTCTTGAAAAAATTAGAGACAGCTTACATAATCTTGGCCTCCCCCTGAGTATACTGCCAGGTTATTCAGAAGCATTCCTCAGCACCTTCTGAGTGGCTTTGTAGCGGCATCTCACATTTTAAATAAACAGGGGCTTTCTTACCATTTCTCTAGATCAACTCCTATTTTCTCACTGATTTACATGACAGTTTCAGATGGACTGTCAATATGTACTTGTTCCTAACAAATAAGTCTTAAGCTTCACTGCCTTCTTCCTTCTTTCCTGGAGTCTTCTCTGCCCAGTTTTTAACAATGTATAAATAAACACTTAAACATATGAAAGACAAGCCAACAGGACTCCTTTAGGAATCTTTTTATAAGCTGAAGAGTCCTTTCAAAATGTGAGTGATTCCTCAATAGAACAGACGAGAAAGTCCAGAAATACACCCAAATACACGCAGGAATTTCGTATATGGTAAAGGTGGTATTGAAATCCATGGGGAAGAGGAAGTTGAATAAATGGTGTTGAGACAGCTAGGTAGAAATTCAGAAAAAAAGTAAGGTTGAAATCTACAACTCACGCCTGACCCAAAATAAATTCCAGATGATCAGAGTTTTAACATGAAAAAGACACACACACAAAAAAGCATTCCTGTGACCTGTTACTTGAGTTGACATAATACGTGTCCTTGTACCCAAGAGGTCACAATGAAATTGTGGAAACTTTGGTAGGAAAAGCAGGATCCAACTCTTCCAGTGAGGCTGGGAAATGGTCAGGCAGAAGAGAGACAAGCAAAAGGATGTTTGATATTTACGTTTTGTCATGACAATAAGGAGCTATTATGTTAATCACGTAATCAAGTGTGGCAAATTTGGGGGACAATAGGGGCCCGGATGCAGACTAAAGGGAGAGGTGTTTGGATACATAAAGTGGGACCAGATAGCAGAGGACTTTGAATGCCCAGATGAAGAGTCTACCCTTGGTTCTCTTTTTATTGGGAGACCTCTGGGGGTTTACGAGCTAGGGTGCAAGCTTTCTCAACCTGGGCACTACTGATGTTTTTGGCCAGATAATTCTTTGTCACGGAGGGCTGGCCCTGTGCATCATAGGATGTTTAGCAGCATCCCTGGCCTCTACCTACTAGATGCCAGTAGCATCTCTCTCTTTTCAAATTGACAACCAAAAATGTCTCCAGATATTGCAAATGTTTCCTGGGGAACAAAATTATCACTGATTGAGAACCCCTGGGCTCTAGAATGAGCGAATAATTGGTGTTTAAGAAGGACTGTCCAGCTGCGGTTGTGCAGAATGAAGAGGAGGGCAGCAGGATAGGGGCCCGAGAGAATGTATTAGAGGCTGTTCAGTCCCACCTATATGATATATTGTTACGTAAGGGCCTGCAATAAAGTATATCTCCCTGTATCCGTGACCTTGTACAGTCCTCTCCCATGGTAACTTAGGGCTTGGCCATGTGACTTGCTTTGATCAATGGACTATCAGCAAATATGACACAAAGGGAGGCTTGAAAAGCATTTGTGCATTGGGACTTACCTTCTTGGAACAGTGTCACCCTATGACAAAGCTGGTACTAGCCTCCTGAAGACACATGGTCCAGGTAAGGGCCAGCACCAACTTCCAGACATATAAGTGAGGCCCTCTAAGACCATGCAGCCATAATTAAGCCCCCCGCAACTACATGATCCCAGGAAAGCCAGCAGGAAAACCACCTACCTAAGTCCTCCCCAAGCTGATGATAATGAAATTACGAACAAATAAAATGGTTGCAGGTTTAAATCACTGTTTGTTATGTTGTTACGCAATGATAGATAACCATAATAGTAGGCCTGGAGTAGATTAATATCAGTGGAAATGAGAGGATGTAGACACGAGACATTTGGAATAATCCATATTTCTTGATGACTCTGCACTGAAGGGGTTCAAGGGAAGGGCAAAGCAGGTCAAAGAATGCAAGAATTTAGAAATGAGTGCAAAGGCCCGAGTGAGTTCAGGAAATGAAGCTGCACTAGCAGTTTTCAAGAACCCACTTTGGCCTAAGCAGTCAAAAATATTAACTCATCTATTTTGAAAAATACAGATATTTATTAATTGCTAACAGTATAATGATTATATATATATATGTATATATTTTTTTGTGTGTATGTGAGAAGACTGGCCCTGAGCTAACATCTGTTGCCAGTGTTCCTCTTTTTGCTTCAGGAAGATTGTCCCTGAGTTAACATCTGTGTCAATCCTCCTCCATTTTTTGTGGGATGCTGCCCCAGCGTGTGTGGCTTGACAAGCAGTGTTACGTCCGCGACCCATCAGAATCTGTGGACTCCTGGCCACCGAAGTAGAGCCGGTGAACTCAACCACTATGCCACCAGGTCAGCTCCAACAATACTTTAAATATCCAGTTTAATTTGTAAAGATTCAGTATATTTGTAAAACTTTAAAGGCATTACCAAGCTTTATATGAAATTAAATTTTACTTTATATGAAAAATCAATCTTTAGAATAAACAGGAAAGCACATAAACTCAAAATCAATTAACAATTTATACTGAACTAATGATAAAATTCATTTCAATGTATTAGCTGTCCACTTGCATAGAACTGTATTCACTGAGCAATTAGATTGCAAAACCAAGGCTTCTAATGGAATGCCTCTCATAATTTACCAGTTAAATCCACAGATGGTGATTATCAGTTCCATTTACAGCTTGATAGATGCTGTGAGTGTTGACGGTGTTTATTGCGCTATTCATGGAGAAACAGTTCCTCAGACTTTCAGCGCTCAGCTCTCTGTTTACGAACTCTAGCCTGAGGGAATGGGCCAGTCAAATCTCCTACTTTATTTTTTATCATATTAAAAAATCAAAGTAATAAGCAATAAAGAGAATCCAGAACAAGACAAAATGGAAATACAGTCATAACTAAAAGAAATGACAGTAAATTAAAGAAAGCCTAAAAAGTGGAGCGAATGGATAAGGTGAATAAAGTAAACATAACTCAAACGCATTTCATAGGCTGTAAGAGTCACGGAAGGGAACAGACGTAAGTCAAATGACAGAATGAGGGTCTCTCGGAGATGGAAGGACAGGATTTAAACAAAAGTTCAAATGGATGAACTTGAAAGATGATGTACCCATAAGCAGTATTAAAGAAACAATAGCATTGTTGAAATAAGTGTTAAAGACCAAAGCGTAACATACATTTGGATATGTAATTTCCATAAGATTGGTTCGAAGAAAAAAAAAATCTACCCCAGTCTTTGCTTAAATATTGTCATCTGCCAAAGATTTTGGTTATTACCTTTCTCAGGTTGAGGAGACAAGGACTGAAAAAAATTAGTTGGATGTGGAAATCTGGAAGATCTATGTGATTTCTAACGTGTCAACTATTTGGACCTTCATGTTGGCCGGACAGGCGTTCAGGAAAGCCAGGAAAATCAGAGATTGGGGCCTTGTGGTAAATCTCGTACTTTGACTTGTAAGAATATTTGTATCTACAGAAGTTTACCAATTTTCCCGAATTAGAAGAAAATAAAGTACATATAACGTCAACCAATTTGGGATCCTACTCCCACCTTCCTTTTCTGTTTCTGCTAGTCAGCTTCCCGCCCTCAGGCCAGCTCTTGCCTTTACCGAGCAAACAGTGTTTACGCCGAAGGGCCTTGCAAGGCTCCTACCGCACCCCCAGTTCCGGCCGGGTCCCCAACTCCAAGACCCCGAGCCAGGCTCGGGCCAGGGCCCTGCACGGGAAGCACAGGCGGGCTCCCGGAGGCGTGGGAACGGGCGCCGCGAGCTCCTCCTCCCGGGCTGGGCGGCGCCGGGCCCGCGGGAAGGTGGCGAGGGCGGCCGTGCCGGGCGCTCAGCGGCGGGCGAGCGGGCGGGCACTGCGGAGAGGGCGCGGAGTCGGGGCGCGCTCACACCACTTGGGGCCGGGAGCGCGCCGCCCCCACCCCGCCCAGGCGCCTGGCCCCGCCCGGGCATTCCCGCAAGTCGTCGAACCAGCCTGACTGGCTGAACTCACCGCGGCTCCCGGCGGCAGCAGGTGGCCCCGGACGTGCCGCTGTCGCCGCAGCCAGGACGGGCAGCGCGCCCCATCGCGCCCTGGAGCCCTCTGGGCCGCCCCCGCCGCGCTGGATGGAGGCGGACGGGGACCGCGAGGAGCTAGCCCGGCTGCGCTCGCTCTTCGCTGCCTGCGACGCGAACCGCTCGGGGCGCCTGGAGCGCGAGGAGTTCGGCGCGCTGTGCGCGGAGCTGCGCGTGCGGCCGGCCGACGCCGAGGCCGTGTTCCAGCGGCTCGACGCCGACCGCGACGGCACCATCACCTTCCAGGAGTTCGCGCGCGGCTTCCGCGGGGCACTCCGCGCTGGGCGGAGCGGGGGCTGGGGGTCCCCGGAGCCCGCGTCCGCCGCGGCCCGGGCTGGGCTCCACCCCGGTGACAGCGTGGAGGACGAGGGCGACGAGGACGCGGCGGAGGCGCTGGCCGCCCCCTGGGGCCCAGCGAGCCCTGGCCTGGCTTGGCAGGACTTCCAGGCGCGACTCGGGGACGAGGCCAAGTTCATCCCCAGGTGCGTGTGTGAGTTGGAGGGCGGGAGGTGATGAGGGTGTTTCTTGTCCTCCCGGGTGCGCTGCCATCTCTGCCTCTGACATTGTGGAGTATGCAGACCCACTGGACCCTGCTCTACTCTGCGAGTTGCCTTTCCCCATTCCGTGACTCACTTTAACTTTTCCGAGAGGAGATCCCCTAGAGTTAAGGAAAGGGATTGCGGCCAGAGTCAGGGTTTGGGGAGAAAGTTTCTCTTGCTCATTTCTGAGTCCTGCACCTGGCACTTTGTTAATTACACGTGGCCACAGTGAAATCCGCAGTGCCCTGAGAGTCTCACGGGACACCGCTTTAGGAGCGCTCAGCACATCTCAAGGCGGCCTGCTGACGTCACCTATTCAAGGCTTCCGGGCTACACTCCAGAGCCAAGGCCCGGAGCGGTGACCTGGACTGTTTGCCAGTTTGGCATCCTCTATAGTAATTTTGCATGTGTTTTCCTACGACTAAGGGGAAAAAGAGACATTGTTGGGCATTTATATTGCTGGACACATACACGAATTCGTTGATGCCTGCTGTGTGTTTCACAGCGTTCATTTTTTTAATTTTCTTAGTAGCCTTGGGGGTTGACTTTTTTATGTCAGATTGATGGAGAAACTTAGCCCAGAAATTTAGACTTAAAGACGTTAAGGGACTTGCCCGGTTTATAAAAGAGCAGGGATTTGATCCCAGATGTGAACCGAAAAACTCTCGCTTTTTATATAACACGATAAAATGATAAAATCATACAATAAATTCTCTACTCCTATGATTCCGACAAAATAACATAATATCAAGTTACTAACTTAATTCCCAAGAGGAAAGGGGATGCCTGCAGGTTCAGGGCATGTAGGGAAAGTTACTCCGGTTTTATTCTTGGACGTTAATTTGCATCTCTCCATGCCTTGGTTTCATGGTGTGTCTCCAGTGCTACTTGTGCTTTTTCCTCAGGCTCTACAAACCTGTTAATGCTGTAAAATGTTTTTCTCCTCCTTGTTTGAAATTTTATGGAGCTCTGGCTGTCATTATGAAGAAGATCTGAAAGGCATCATTTTGGTTGGCAGTTTACATTTGAGACATGAGACTCAGAAAACAACATAGCCCTGGGAGGCATCAGTGGCCTGCCTCACCCCTTCACAGCTTGGACCTGAGGGCTGGGAGGCCTCACTTCCTCCTCCGCCCAGCTTCTCCCTCCAGTTTGGAAAGTGTGGGGAACACTGGGCATGGAGAGTGACTCACTGCCGTTTAAGAGGGATTGTGTAGAGAAAGTGGGTGTGATACTCACCTTTTCTAGTGTTTACAAATGAGTTAAAATGGAATGTCTCCACCAGGGAAGTAGAAAAATTTAAACGTTGCTATAAACAATTCTTTGAATCATCTTTCATCTGTAACTTGGTTTGGGTCCAGCTGATTAGAAAAGGTAACCATTTTAGGAATAAGGAAAGGTGAGCCCACACCATATTTTTTACACACACACACACACAGATCTTGACACAGTTGTCAAGTCTCAGTAGCAAATATTTGACACTTAACCTTTAAAGGATTAAAACGACCTTAGGATCAGCATAAAAACCGGCACTTAATATTATCAGTGACAATGTTATTATCACGATGCCTTTCCAAACTCAGGTTATTAAATTTAATGGGCCCCGGTGTCACCTGGTAGACTTGTGTTCTAAGCCCCACCTCCTTCTTATGTGAGATTAACAAGTACAATATTTGCCTTCCTGTACTTGTTTGAGTGGAAAAGAACTAAACGGAGTTGCTTCGTCTGATTGTTACCATGGCAGCCATTAACTGTTTTGGTAAATTGGATTGATTCTATTCCGCTTCCTCATACAGCTGCTCATCTTCCCTTCCTCTTTTCCAAAAGTGACATAAATTTTGTTATTGATAATGCTGTTACTATTATTTCAGCCAAATGAATTCTGCAAATGTTATTGAATGCCTGTTTCGTGCCAGACACTATCTCAGGCACTGTCTTAGGTCCTTGGGAAAAAAGAGAAGGATGAGATATAGTTCATGCCCTCAAGAAGTTTGTAGTGTGGGTGAAACAGTTCTCACAAATTTCATCAAAGAACATTTAAAGGCAAGAGGGTTATTTGCAGGAAGCTCCATATATTGTGAGCAGAGCCCAACAGATGGCTGCAAGCCGGAGCTTTCCTTGAAGTCTTGAGTTTTATCTTTAAAAAAATTCATTTATTTGTTTGTTTTACTCCATAATATATTGGGGCTTGTTTTAATACAAAATGTTATATTTTCTTTTAATGGGAAAATTGTTTCTCCGAGAAGATGTGCCATTTCCGCTAGTGGCTTTCTTCCCACCTGGCCCTCCATCTTACCCCTGGTGGCATGCTGTCCCATGCCTATCCCACGGGGTATTCATGTCCTGTAATATAATAATGCAAATAGTGAAAATAATCAATAATACAAATAATGAAAATGGTCTCTGGGATGTATGTCAAAACTGAGGGACTTCTTCCTTTAAAGGCTGAAAAGGGACTGTCCTGAGCAGTCTTGTGACCTGTTAACCTGAGCTGAGCAGATGCGAATGGTCTGTAGAGTCAGGATGGGTCGTAGCCACTTCCTAGTAAGCTGGAACGAGGTCAGCCAGCAGGTGAAACTAGAACGGGCAAGGCAATGTGGTTATGTAAGATACTCAGGAAGGAGGATTGTACCAGGCCAAGAAAAGTCCATGAAGTGGGGAGAGAATGTGCGGTGAGAGACAGACAGCAGCCTTGTACTAGCCTCGCCTAGCTAATTTCTGGTGCCAGGGGCGTTATCTTGGTGAAAGGGAGCTTTGTACCCAGTAGGTACTCAATAAATGTACTCAGTGTTTACTGAATGAATCGAATGAGCCTGTGTTCTTCAATTCTTTGGTTCATATACTGAGAGTACAGTTAATTCATGCTGTGTGCATTTTCATCACCTCTTTTGTAGGTTCCCTCCCTGCCCGTTTTTTTAAGTTTCTGGTGTGAGCTGGTCATGGTGTTAGGAGATTGGCAAGGAGAGAAGGAAATAGGGGGTGTGTGTGCCTTGAGCATTTGACTGGGCAGGGGGATGGTGGGACTCATCTCTCTTCTCTAGTCAGAGCTGAGGCCTTTCAGAGTTTTCTCAGCTCCATTTGTAGTGATTTTGAGTATCATTTGTGAATTGATTCACTTTGTTAAATTAACTTAGAACCCCACATGCTCACAGACTGAAACATGAGGATCCACCTGGCATTGGAAGCACAATGAATTTGTGGATGGGCGCAGGTTCCTCACAACAGCTGGATCAGGGACAGACCCAGGGTAGGGGCCTGTGATGGAACAGGTGTTTGTCTGATTGGTGACCTGCCACACAGGGCTAGGGTGAGATTGGTTCAGATACCAAAATTGGTCCTGTGCCGTCAGCTGTTTCGCATGGTTTGTGACCATTCTACAAGTTCCAAGGGAAGTCTTTTATTTAATAATTTAGAAACAGGAAATTTAATAACCCAAGCCACCCACGTGTGAACTGTATACAGATTGTCAAAACAGTTGACTTCAGCATGTCCGTAGACTATAGTGAGGATTGCTAAAATTGAAAAGGAAAGATGGACAGTTGAACACCATACCACTCAACTAGGACACTTTTAAAAACATGTAGCTGCACGCAGGCAGAGCCTGGTTTCAGGACTGGTCAGGCTTTCTTTTCCATTTCCCCTTCCTGGGTTCTGTGTTAGCCCTTTTCGGTCTGTCTGCTTTCGTGGTAACGTGGTTGCTTCGGAAGCCTGCTTCACGCACCTGATATGGGGCTTGGCAGGAAGGGAAGGGAGGGGACAGAGAGGCAGAGAAAGAGGTAAACTCAGAGAGAGGCCTGGAGACATAGAGTGAGAGGAGGTGAAAGACAAGGATCCAGAGATAGATGGACAGACACTGATTGATTGATTCAATAGTGCCTCAGTTTCCCCTCTCTTCCCACTCAGTGAGTTTATGGCCCTGAGCCAGCTTGAGGGGGAGAGGCAAACCAGTCTGCTCTGTTTGCTCTCAGCTCTTGCGTATCTTCCAAATGTGAGCATCTTGGTGCTTTGGTCTCTGTTTGTAGTGTTTGAAGAGGAATATATTGTTTTCACTCATATGGCCAGTAATGTGTGGTGCTCATCGAAGGAGATACAGATTTGTTCCAGCCTTGAGGCAAGATGGTGGGTAGGACCCCAGTCCTGGAGGAGGTTCAAGAGTGTTTGGAGTGTGTGTGATGTTTCCTTCTGCACTGGCTTTGGGACCTACCTGTGCACCAGCCACAGCTTTTCCCGAGATTGTCTGCCTTTTCTGGATTCAGAACTGGGGACTGTATATCTGTTTTCTCACTATTGCTGGCCTGTTGCCTTTGTTTTTTCACTTTAATGTGTCCTCTGTCTCAATTACGTGTGTCATTACCCTGCTGCTGAGTGGGAGAAACCTGTCTGTTAAGGAAACCACAGTTTTACCTGGAACCTTCCCAGCCTTGCCCCCGGGGCCTGGCCAGAGTCCGTGCATGGCTTAGTTTTTATGGACTGTACTTGCTGGTGGGGTCTCCTTCTGGTTCTGATATTTGAATTTCATCTCAAGGTAGTAATTTCTTTTTGGATTTCTGGTCCCAGAAAGGTATTCTGACCTTCCTGTCCTCAGAGGGCTGTCAGTTTTGGCCTTATGGACAGTGGCCTTCTTTGACCCTCACATCTCACTGATGGTTCAGAGCTTTGCTCTCAGGTTTTGATGAGAGATTATTTTCTGTCCTTATGGTGTGGGCAGAAAGAAAAAGGCTTAACAGGGGGTGTCATTGGGAAGCCTGCACTCCAGGAACCATAGACTCTTCTGTAGCTTGTCTTGTCACCTAAAATGTTGATTTACTTCTCTTCCAAATCACTGTTCACATTCATGGTCATGCTATGAATTTGCACATATAAAAACCTTTACCTGTTTCCTGATTTCTACACGGTTACATAGTCTTATTTCACTTGTAAAATCAAAGTGGCTGCATCACGCTAGTGGGCCTTGAATGGAGCTTTGGAAGCTGAGGGCTGAAAGGAGAACCTTTAGATGACGGGAGAGGTGAGAACGCCATGTGAGTCAAGTGTTTGGGTTTTTTCTAGGATGGTGTATACAATATACACTCTTGCTTTGTGTATATCTCATTAAGCTTAGGTAGCACTTGACTGCGGTTTGTAGTTGAAGGAAGAAATGGAGAGAGATTATTTATCATGGGTGTTCAGGCTGCTCATCTGACTGTATTAGTCCCATATCAGGTTGTAAAATGGAAAGTAAACACCATTTTCCAGAGGGCAGTTGTAATGGTGGAATGCATTTGTGACACTTATGGATTCCCTGAAATTATTTCCTCAAAAAAACAATTTCATTGCTTCAACTTTGTAAATATTTGGGGTCTTCCAAATCAGCATTGCTTTTGTCAGGGTAATTATAAAAAGAGAAAAGTGAATTTTAACCCTTGAGGCCTTACTGTATGTTTCTTATAAAAGCAGGATACATAGATGCAGTAGCTCAAACAGGTTTCTTTAATTCTCTAATTCACTCACTGTTGACATCCTGCGAGTGTCCTAGGCACCAGTGAGACTTCATAGACCTGATCCTGACCTTCAAGAAGCTTATTGTTTCACCTTCTTAAGTCTCTAGGAGTTTCTGCTGCCCGAAGGACCTGGGATGCAGTATAACGAATGGAAAAATACCCCTGGCACATATCCTGGACTGAGGACATTTTATGTCAAGAGTGTTTCTCAAATCAGGGCCACAGACCCTTTGGGGTCTTTACATATGTGCTTGGGAGTCTTGGAAGACTGAACATTTTTGTTTTCATTTTAATGAAATATAAAACAATTACATCTGAGCTCATTTGGAATCACCTGGATGACTCCTGCGTTACAGATTTGGCTGCACAATTTCAGAAGCTGCCTTTGTGTTTAAGATTGTGCAGCATCCCACAGCACTACATTCATTGTTGTCGGCTGGTGAGGAGGGCCGGGCAGTGGTCTCCGGTGTGAATGAGGTATTCATGGAAATGGAAAGTGACTGACAACACAGAGTGTGGGGTTATCTGTGGTCTCAATAGAAAAGTATGGGAGAATGGAATTTTGATCACGTAAGTGTGCTCAAAAGAGCCACGTGCACGCTGAGGGTACCGTGCTGGTGTTGGCCATGGTGATTTTGTTTCAGGTAGAAGTGCGTCTTCTGTCAGATTAGATGAATGTTGCTAATTCTGATGTCATTGATTTTGTAAATGTGTGTTGGCCTTATAAATGTTCTGAGCTATAAGTATAAGGAGTTTATATCTGGTTTATGTTTGTTCATAGTTAAGTAATGTGATAGAAACAATATTTACGTCAGCTCTGGAGTCCATAGGAGATATTTTCTTTAATAAGGTCTACATGTTAATCAAGTGTGAGAAACACTCTTCTAAAAGGACTTGAAGTCCTTAAGAACTGTATAGGATTGAAAACTTTTAGTTTCTCTATTTTTCACTACTTATCGATCTTGTCATTTAAATTGAGGGTGTAAAACTGTGGAAGTTCATCTTAAATTGCTCCCTGTCTTGTCATTTTTCCACAGAAGAAACTCTTCTTGCCTTTTTCATATGTCTGTCCTTTCTTTCCTTTCTTCCTTCCTTTAAAAAACATTTTTTCGTCTCCATCTGTTCCTGGGACTGTGCTAGGCATTGAGTGCTTTAAAATTGTATCCTGTCAAAAATCAGAGTTCCTTGGCCAGTTTCTCTCTATCCAGAGGTGACAACTCCAATGGGGTATATAGAGTGGGAAGAATCAGGAAGTAGACGGTCTGGGTCCAGCTCTCTCGGGCCATCAGAAATCAAGCAGACCAACTAAATTCAGGGCGTTTCCTCCTCTCTTCACTAGAGCAGTTATGTCTCTCTATCCCCTGTGGTGGTGGTACAGTTCCGGCCGGAGAGACTCTAGGCCCCTGTCAGATGATGTCCACGTTCCTTTCTCTTTCTGTTCCACAGGTGACTAACGTAGTTGAGGGGACTCGCAAACGCAGAGGCATGTGGGGCCGGGCAGGTAACATTGATCCAGGGAGTGGTGTCTGGGCCCAGTGCTAGTCTCTGCTTTGTCTGCTGGGGTGATGGACAGCTGCTGCGAGGCCAGATAAAGGCCCAGTGTTGCTACGATGCCAGCTTATAAAAGATGGTAGAAATTTCCAATTTTGCCTGCTCTGTGGAGTTCATAGCATGGAGGTGGGAAAGATCCCTTTTCCAATTTGTGTCCTGTTTCCTACCTGTGAATGTGCCCTGGTAAATTCAGGTGTCAGGTGTGATCTCGCTTTGAAGATCAATGTGGATGTGGGCATGGGGTTCCACGGCACCCTAACTTCACACTTCAATGATGCTACTTCCCCCTCTTCCAAGTTTGTGGGATAGTATTTTGACCCAAAGATAGTCTATCTTTACTCTCTTTTTTGCTTTTGGATGTTGTTGTACTTCTCAGAGTTACCTTGTTCAGGCTCAACAGATGTGGCTGTACAATATTTTCTACCTCTAGGTTAGGCTGCCCTTGTGGGTGTGTCCTTGGGGGAGGAGAGCTGAGCTCTGAATGTGCTGGAACGTCCAGAACACCTTTTACCCTGATGTCTATTTTTCTTCATTTGAAGCTGGAAGTACTTGGCTGTCACTGTTTTAAGACATGTAAAAAACCAATTGGAATGGAATGATTTCTGGTTAAAAGTAAGCGAATTTAATTATGAGAGATCATTTGGAATATTTTGTCCTTCAGGCAAAAAATTTTTTATGGGAGTGCAAAGATGCTCAACATCGCTAGTTATCATAGAAATGCAGATCAAAATCACAAACCACAATGAGCTGTCACCTCATACCTGTTAGGATGGCTGTTGTCAAAACACAGAAAGTAGTAAGTGCTAGTGAGGATGTGGAGAAATTGGAATCCTTGTGCACTCTTGGTAGGAATGTAAAATGTTGCATCCACTACGAAAACAGTATATAGGTTCCTCAAAAAATTAAAAATAGAGTTACCATATGATTCAGCAGTCCCACTTCTGGGTATATATCCAGAAGAATTGAAATCAGGATCTTGAAGAGATATCTGCACTCCCATGACCATTGCAGCACTATTCGCAATAGCCAAAGACGGAAACAACCTAAGTGCTTATCGATAGATAAATGGATCAAGAAAATGTGGTGTATATGTACAATGCAATATTATTCAACTTTAAAAAGGAAGGAATTCCTGCAGTATATGACAACGTGGATGAACCTTGAGGACATTATGCTAAGTGAAATAAGCCAATCACAGAAGGACAAATACTGCATGATCCACTTATATGAGGGATCTAAAGTAGTCACACTCTTAGAAGCAGAAAGTAGAATGGTGGTTGCCAGGGGCTGGGGAAGGGGAAATGGGAGTTGCTGTTCAGTGGGTATAGAGTTTCAGTCACTCAAGATGAAAAACTTCTAGAGATCTGCTGTACAAGAATGTTCAAATAGTCAACAGTGCTGTGCACTGTACACTTAAAATTTTGTTAAGAAGGTAGATTTCATGTTTTCTGTTTCTTAACCACAAGAAGAACAAATGTTACAGAAATATGGCTTTTTTTTTTTGCAGAGATAAGAAATTTGAATAGTTACAAAAGCTCTATGTCTTGTATTTTTTTGGAGCAGTCCCAAATAGAGGTTCTGATGACCTTTGCCCCTTACATGCACTCATACCTGTCAGGCCTTGTCTTGTTTTTAGGTGACCAAGCAGAAGCACTGGAGATAATGACACATTCTGAGCGCTCTGCCCAACCACAGACGCCCAAAGGGCAACCACTCTCTTCAATTTCAATATTTTAGATTTAGTTTTGGGACATTTTGGTATGTTCGGCCATGATACCCCATTGTGATCTTTTACAGCTATAAAATTATGTGGCCCTTTTGTTATAATGGAATCTTTGACCAAGAATGGTTTTTGAATGTTTGGATTTGAAGCAAAAAAGTGCAAATGAGTTATTTATTCTGCAGTGTGAGTGCTGGGGTGAAAGGATTGCCTGCTGTCAGCCACCTGTGCTGCCTGGTCCAGAGGCAGACGGGCTCGGGGGAGGTTGGGGCAGCATTGGCTGACTTTTCGCCCATCTGCTTAGGTGTGCTGGCTGTACTGTTTCGTCCCCTGACGTGACACAGTCGCCTCCTAATTCTCACTTCTGTAGCACAGGGTTACAGTTTGCTCTGAGCTGAGGTGGAAGAATTCCTGGAGAGTCAACTGACTTTTGCTCAGAAAATCCATATTTTCAGGACGTTTGTATGTCATGTTTTCTGACGGACACACGATAAACTAGTGTTAGTGTTTGTGACGCAGAATACTTTCCCTTTTCCTCCTTGGGCATCTGTTGGCATAGCTTGTACTTCAGTCTAGCAGATATAGCTAGCTTGTGGATGTTAGTGAATGAGTGATGGTGCAGGCATTTCTGCTCTAACACAGTGTCTGCGTTCCAGAAAAACCTAATATTCTGCAGACATACACAGGGCATATGACAAAAGAGTAAGGATGGGTTGACCACTTAATATCTATACAACTTTATAACCAGAGTACTCAAAAAGCCAGTAACAATGCTAATAAGATACTAGCACAATAAGAAAAAAGGCCACATTAGATTCTTCATAGACATAGAAATACAACAGTCCAGAATACCTGTAGATGTTTTAAAAAATAAAAAAATAAGATTTTACAGTTTTTTATTTTTTGAAGGTGAGGGTAGCTTGATGGAAGGAGGTGTATGTGTTGTGGCTGCTGAGTTATGGGGACAAGGACAAAAAGCACAAAGATCTGAGGGAACCAAGACAAAACACATGGACATTCTGTGCCCAGAGGAGGACCCCAGGGCTAGTGGGCATTGTGTCCAGCTCTGTGTTCACCTGCAGCCCGCTGCCCTCAGCTGTAGTCATGGACTTGCATTTGGCGGCTGTTACTTGGGGGCACAAAGCATTAACATGCTGGGAAATACAACTTCCACTTTAGCATCGTTCACCTACTGACCTGGGGAATAAGCTAATTGATGCTGTAGGAACGTGCATTGTGGCAGAGCAGTCCTGTCTTGAGTACAAATTCATGAGAGGCCCAAGCCAGACAGAGAGCCTGGGATGAGTGTCGATTGATTCTGTGTGTGTAGATTCAGAGGGTTTATCCTGGTCTACAAGGATACGCATTGTCTCTCTCCTAGGAGGGCCCAGTGAATCAGCTGTCTTCGGGCCAATAAGAATCTGTCAGTCTACAAAAGTCCACAGAACTGTCCCACAGGCTGGTACAATACTACTGAACCCTGGCGAGGATTCAAATATTATGGTATAGCCAGGCATTTGGGGCCTTGAAAAGTGACCTCTGTCACATGGTATTTGTTATTAAAGTTCTTTTTCAACAACTGAATACGAATTCAGTTCTTATTGAATTCAACTTATTCAATTGAATAAGCTGAATAATCTTATTCAGTCCTTTTAGGCAGTGCTACATATCTTCATTGTGAAGCTGGTACATTTGTTTATATGTGATTAGCACCAAGGAAAAGTGTGATGATTTAAGCCACTGCCTACTTTAGGGTTCTCTAGAGAAACAGAACCAATAAGGGGTGTGTGTGTGCGTGCGCATGTGCGTGTGTGTGCATATCTATGTGTGTGTGTACAGAAGATATGTATGTAGAGACATATATAGATAGATTATCTGTATAAGAGAGAGTGAGAAGGAAATTTATTATAAGGAGTCGGCTCACATGCTGTGGAGACTGTCAAGTCCAAAATCTGCAGGGTAGGCTGACAGGCTGGAGACCCGGGAGGAGTCCATGTAGCAGTTCGAGTCTGAAGGCCGTCTGCTGGCAGAATTCCCTCTTTCTTGGTGGAGGTCAGTCTTTATCTTAAGGTCTTCAACTAACTGCCCACATTATGGAGGGGTCGTCTGCTGTACTCAGCTCTACTGACTTAAATGTTAATCTCGTGTACAAAATACCTTTACAGCAACATCCAGATGTGTATGACCCAATGTTTGAGTACTGTAGCCTAGCCAAGTTGACACAAAGAATTAACCATCACAGCCACTAAGAAACTTTTTCAGATATTCTCAGTTTTTGTGTGAATCAATTTTGAAAAGATCAGAGAGCATTTTTTTTAATGCTTACAGCTTATAAAATATAAAATATACTAGAAAACTTTCAAGTATTTATTTGAATCTGGAAAAATCCCTGTGCATATATTATGTTCCTCCTAAACCCCTTCGATATGCCTAAATGCATCAAAACAACATACTGAATTTCTGGGGCGACTTTAAGGGTGTTAACATTTTTCTTTCTGCCAAGAAGGGGCTTGCCCTCCCGGAGTTTGTGACTCTGAGATGCCCCGGTGGGACAAGAGGGCCTATCATTCACCTTGTCTCCACCCTTCCATTCTCACCCTCCAGTCTTACTCTTCATCACAATGTCTGTAATTCTAACCTGAGCACCTCACGGAAGAGGCCTCTAGGATTTGAGCAGGCTTGGCCATCTGGAGAGCCAGGCCAGCATTTTACTCTGCTGCTCTTCGCCAGGCGGACTGACTGCTTGTGCACTTCCTTTATGGGAAATGCATTATGCTAAGCAGTCCAAAGGCTGAAGTTTTAATGAGAAACAGTAAAAATTCCTTAGAGCGGGACCAGCTCCTTATTCTGCCGTCCCCACCTACTAGTTGTCCTTGAGTTGGTAGTTGCTAACAGGGATGCAGTTTGAGAGGCATGGGGAAGCCCAGACGTGGTCCACCAGATATAGGTCCTAAAATCCAGCCATAAGAAAGCTGCTGGTTCCATGCTCCTGTCCCCAGGATGGGGCATTATCACTGCCCAGCAGCTCAGCAGACACTGGTTCTAAATCCCTCTTTTCTCGGGCGTTGCTGCTCAGACCAGCAGCGTTGGCAACCCCTGGGAGCTGTGCTAGAAATGCAGACACTTGGGACCCACTACAGACCTCCTGGTGCATCTGCATTTTAACACGATCCCTGCGTGGTTTGTGCACGTATTGAACTTTGCTGAGGAAATGAGAAATGAGGGTATGTGATGTGGCGACGTGTGGTCGAGACCTGCTTTAAAAAATTTACAAAAGACCTAGAAAGAGAATGTCCAACTGAGGTAGAAAAGGTAAAACTTCACATACTTCCAAGTTTTGCCTTGGGTTGCCTCTGGCTATTTGAAATCTGAACTGTGAAGTGTTCTTGACTGAATTTACCATGAAGATAAGTAATTTATACTTCATCAAGTATATCGTGTATTTTGTGACTATTCTTCAAAGACAAATACACATACAGCAAAGTGCTCAGACCCTTTAGTGGACAGCTTGCTGCATCTTCACAGACGAAATGCTCGCATCCTCAGCATCTGGAGCAAGAAGCAGGACATTTGCAGAAGCTCCTCAGTGCTCCCTTCCAGTCCTTACAGCCCCCGCCCCCAGGATAGTCATCATCCTTTGTCTGTTTTCTTTCTTACATACGTTGGCTTGGCTTCTTGCATCAGCATTATGTTTGTGAGCTGGTATTTGTAGATCTGTCATTTGTGTTGCTGTAGCTTCACTGTGTGAAGATACCACAATTTATTTATCCATTTTACTATTAATGGCCACTTGGGTGATTTCCACTTTGTGGCTGTTACAGATGGTGCTGCAATGAGTAGTCTGTCACATGTCTTTTGGTGAGCATGTGGCCACATACAATGCAGTGCTTTTAATAATTGTTTTCAAAATCATTTAAGTTTTCCTTGCTGATGCAGGGTCATCATTATGAAGTCTGGCGTCATCCTGGCTGCAGTATAGTGATATCCCCAGTATTGCAGAGATGGTAGCTCAGCTTGACTTGTTGAGTTCCTGTATGCATTTTCTGCTCTTGCTCTCAGGCTGCCAGGTTACAAGGCACTATTGTCATTTCCTCCCTCTTTCCTAGGTACCTTCATTTGCTGAAGATTCAGAGAGCAAATGATCAGATGTATCAGAACTGCATTTTAAACCCCTGCTTGAATGCAGGTTACTCCTTTGCCAAGCAGGGGTGTCTCAGAGGCTGTTTTTCATTCTTTCCTGACTTTCAACCTTCTTTTGGATTCCACGTGGAGCCTGATACCTGAGTTTCAGATGGCTGGAGTGTTGCCATCATTTTGGAATTGTTATTTCTGTTTGTCTTCATGTTTTAACTCCTTTTCCCATTTTGTGCATATTGAAAGATCCCCAAAGTAGACTCTGTAGTTCTAAGTTATCCTTGTAGAAATTATGCCATTTAGAAAGACAAGCGCACAACATGGCTTTATAGCATTGTGAATACATAGAAGAAGTAGACATCTAGCCAGGAGTGGGTGTGGGCTTGTGTTGAGATGCACCCATGGGAGTCTGGCAAGATGGGGGCTTGCACCTGTGTCTTGGGTCCCCAGCCCAATAATTGGTCATTGAAATTATTTTTAATGCTCACTTTTTTGAGTATTGGGGACATGCTACAAACACTATCGTGGAGGCAGACATCCTGCTGCTCTGTGGGTTCTCCTCGTCCCTTCAAGGGAATGATTGTAGTAACTTCATTACAGCTCCTTCTTTAGTATTTCGTTGGAAAGCAGCCGTTCAGCATTCATTTCCATTTTGTTTAGTAGCTTTTGGGCCACCTGTACTGCCCGGAGGGGATGTCATCCATGCAGGTGAGAGAGGAGGGCAGCTCATACCAGAGAACCAGAACTGGAAACCAGGGAAGAGTAAAGGTTTGGGATGAAAAATACAAACTGAGATAAATGTAAATACCCAGCTCACTGAAATTGCTTTTTCCTTATCTGATGACCCAGTGAGTTAAGATGATGACTCAATTAAGAGAAGACCGGTTTCTCTTTTCCTGGCTCTCCTGAGGGCCTGAGGTCAGATTCCATCAGGAGATAGTGTTTGCAAATCTGACGGCTGTTTGCTTTTTAGTGGCCTGTGGCTCTGGGAGCTCAAAATGGACTAGTTTTCGAGACAGCTCATCCTGGAATAATGTGAAAAAGTCAGATTTTAATAGGATTTTTGGCTACCTTCTTTTTTTAATCACATTGCTGAAAGTCACCCGTCAGTTCTTCAGAAAATCAAATGAAAAACTAATTACACTTTCCTGCCGGCTGCTGGGAAAGCAATGAAACGGACAGTTGAGGAGCAGTGGGGTGTATCTGGGGAAGCTCCTACCTTGTGGAAAATACGCCCCAGGCACCATCGAACGAGACTGGAAGCCTCTCCAAGGGGCTTAACTGTTGAAATGTTGAATTAAGGATGTCAACAACATTTTATTTTAAAGGGGAAACGTGTTCAAGAAAATTTATAAGAAAGTCTCTACTACTAATTTTGCTTTAGTTTAATAGTTTTGATCTGTCTCTTTGCATAGAACAGAGAGACTGGAAAACCATTATTCATTTCAATGATTCTTAAAAGTAGATTTTAAATAATTCTTTCTATGACTTTTTTTGTACAGTAACTAAACAGTACCATGTATACAGATAGTTTTAATTTAAGATAGTTCAAAGATGTTGTCAGAGAAAAGAAATTCTTGTTTAATTACATGCTCTTTCACAGCAAACTCTTGTAATTGTTGAGAGGGGCTTTTAAGAAGGCCAGAGTAGGTTGTGTATAATCTCCAACAGATTTGCTTGCCAGAATCATCTGTACTCTATATGGTCAATATTTAGCTGTTGACGAAAATGTGACTATAGCTTAGGCACTAAACAGTTATCCTTCTATGATATCAATAATAATTTACAGTTAAATGTCAATCATTCAATAATTAGTAGTTGGTGTTCAAATATATTACATGTTAAGTCAAGAAATATATTTGTGGTATTGGCATTAAAACAGACACATAGAACAATGGAACAGAGTAGATATCCCAGAAATAAACCCACTCTTATATGGTCAATTGCTTTACGACAGAGGAGCCAAGAACATGCAGAAAGGAGAAAGGAGGGGCCAGCCCGGTGGCGCAGTGGTTAAGTTCGCACGTTCTACTTTGGCAGCCAGGGGTTCGCTGGTTCAGATCCCAGGTACGGACATGGCACTGCTTGGCAAGCCATGCTGTGGCAGGCGTACCACATATAAAGTGGAGGAAGATGGGCACGGATGTTAGCTCAGGGCCAATCCTCTTCAGCGAAAAGAGGATTGGCAGCAGATGTTAGCTCAGGGCTAATCTTCCTCAAAAAAAATAAAATAAAAAAATTAAAAAGGCGAAAGGAAAGTCTCTTCGATAAATGGTATTGAGAAAACTGGACAGCCATGTGCAAAAGAATGAAACTCGACCACTATCTTAGACCATACACAAAAACTAAGTCAAAATAGGTTTAAGACTTGAACGTAAAACTTGAAACCATAAAACTCCCAGAAGAAAACGTAGCCAGTGAGCTCCTTGATGTCAGTCTTGGCAATGATGTTTTGAATTTGACTCCAAAAGCAAAGGCAACAAAAGCAAAAATAAACAGGTGGGACTACATCAAACTAAAAAGCTTCTGCACAGCAAAGGAAACCATCAACAAAATGAAAAGGCAACTTACAGAATGGGAGAAAATATTTGCAAATCATATATCTGATAAGGGGTTAATATCCAAAATATATAAAGGATTCATACGACTCAACAACAAAAAATCTGATTAAAAAATGGGCAGAGGATCTGAATAGATATTTTTCCAAAGAAGATATATAGATGGCCAGCAGGCCTGTGAAAAGATGCTCAGCATCACTGATCATGAGGGAAATGCAAATCAAAACCACAGTGAGCTATCACCCCTCACCTGTCAGAATGGCTATTATCAAAAAGACAAGAAATAAGAACTGTTGGCGAGGATGTGGAGAAAAGGGAACCCTTGTGCACTGTTGATGGAAATGTAAATTGATGCAGCCACTTTGAAAATCAGTATGGAGGTTCCTCAGAAAATTAAAAGTGGAACTATCATAGGATCCAGCAATTCCACTACTGGGTATTTATCCAAAGAAAATGAAAACACTAATTTGAAAAGATATATGCACCCCCATGTTCATTGCAGCATTATTTACAATAGGTAAGACATGGAAGCAACCTAAGTGTCCATCAATGGATGAATAGATAAAGAAATTGTGGTATATATACACAATGGAATACTCCTCAGCCATAAAAAAGAATGAAATCCTGCGATTTGCGGCAAACATGGATGGACCTTGAGGACGTTATGCTAAGTGAAATAAGCCAAACAGAGAAAGAGAAATATTTGTGATTTCACTTATATGTGGAATTGAAAAAAACAAAACAAACAAACAAAACAAAACCAGACTCATAGATACAGAGAACAGATTGGTAGCTGCCTGAGGGGAGGGGGGCTTGATGGGGCGAAAGGGAGCAAGAGGTACAAACTTTCCGTTATAAAATTAAGTCTTGGGGATGTAATGTACAGCATGGTGGCTATAGTCAATAATGTATTACCTTTGTGTGATGACACAGGATAACTAGACTTATCGTGGTGATCATTGTGCAGTGTAAACAAATGTCAAAGCATGACGCTGTACACTTGAAACCAATATAATATTGCATGTCAATTATACTTCAATAAGTAAACAGAAAACCACAAATCTGAAGTGGAAGTGACTGAAGGGGCCTCTGCATATTAGAAAAGTTAGTTACAAATCCCAGCCGGACAGAGGGTTTCTCCAGTTGACAATTTTTGACTCTTTCAGTTTTCTTAGTATGGATTATATAGTAAATATTGGGCACCTCTCCTGTTGGAAACAATGTGAAAGGAGAAAAGGGAAAAATAAACGAAGGAGAAGGCAGCCAGCAGGTGGAAGAGTATTTGTGTACGCTCTTGCCTGTGGAGTTCAGAAGCAATCTGCTGTACTTTCTAGAAACTCCTCCTTTCTCACTGTGTTCAGAAGTGAGACACTTTTTAGATTGGCAGTCGGATTTCCCATAGTTCTCAGCCCCAACCCTGTGCCAGGCAAGGTTCATCTGTGCCTCCACACTGCTGTCTTCTTTACCCTCTCTGAGTCAGAATCCTTAGGCCGCCTCAGATCCATTTCAAAATCCCGCCTTCTCCGCTTCACCCCCCATTGAGTCCTCCTTCCCAGGCCTCTGTCTTTCATTCATTAATGTAGGATCTGTTGCAGGTCAGATATCTGGGTGCTGCAAGGGGAGTGGAGGCTGATATGGTGACCAGGAAGGTAAACATCCACAGAAAACTCAGTACGCAGAGCTTCAGATAAGTGTAGCAGGGGATCTGAACGGAAGGATTTCTTGTGGTTGGAGTAGTCAGGGCAGGCTTCCTGGAGGAGGTGACTTTCGGGAGAACCTTGACTGATGTGCAGGGTTTGATTTCTAGATAGGAAATACAAAAGGTATTGATTTTGATCAGAGACTTAGAATAAAATGTACTTCGACTAGGAAGGGATAAAGCTGTTTTCCAATCCTTTTCAGTCTCAAAGATTGAAAAAAAGTAGTTAAGGGATGGGATGATGTTGAATTAACCAAGGTAACATGTTTGATGTTAACATTGTCTCCTTTGTTGAACGTTGTGTGTTGAGCATGTGCAAAATATTTGAGGACCATGAGTGCCTAAGGATGCCTCAAAGATGAGAAGGGTGAAGGAAATGAGATGGGAAAGTAGAGTGGCCATAGAATTGATTCTCCAAACCAGAATCTTCTTGTGAATAAAATCAGAGGAACTACTGTGGTTACACTTCTCTGATTTATTGAAGTATTTTATATCCTGACAAATTGCTTTTATTATATACATGGTCCTATAAAATAGTTCCATTCCAAAAGTTAAAAAACAGTTATTTCTAAAAGATATAAACATTTTGTGTGTGTTAAAATAAAGAAAATCTTTATATCACTTATGTGAACATTAAAAAATTGCATAAACAATAGTTTCAGAAAAATGTTCAAGTATTTTAGTCAGTTACTTTGCATATCTCTCTCTAATACTTTTCTGAAGAATACATCTTTTTTCAGTGTGGTCTTATTATGCTTTTTTCCTCCATAAAATTGCTTGTAATCTTCTTTAGAGTTACATAATTGTTGACATCAGCAATTGACTCTTCTCTGTAGGTCATAATGTTTTTAATTAAGAAAACATTCTCTGTATAAGTGCTGAGATAAAAGTGTAGAGAAAATTCTGATAAATGGAGGATGTTCTCGATTCTATTTAGTTTTGGTATTGGCGTGTGTAAACATTGACATAAGTAAATATTTCAGCCCATGGTTGTCACATGCTCTGTTTTTGCCTCCCTTCTAAGTACTTTCTTTGACAAATATTTGACGAGTTTCCTAACTTTTGTAAGATAGGACTTGTCAAATAAGCTCTCTCCATTGATGAGGCTTCAATGTTTTCCCATGCTCAGATGCTTCAAAATAGTAGGCCTTTTCAATTTCATCTTATTTTGGTACAGAATGTAAATTTAATCAAGTGAAAATAGGTCCATCAGAAGATTTTTTCCCGTAAGTTGAGATGCTCCAAATTGTAATTATGAAGTTTTGGAGTTAGATTGTGCACCATTTGAGCTCTCATCATTTAATCTGTTTCGTTCCTCAGTATCTTCCTGTTTTCAGCCTTAGTTTAAAATTTATTCCAATCTGTTTACAGCTTCAGAAGCTGAAGGTAGTTTTTATGGCTCCCCTTGTTGACTAATTTGATAAAAGTTTTCCAACAGATTTTGAGCAGAAGGTAATGAAAATGTAGAGGACTAGTTTACAAAAAAACATGGAACGATTTGCTAAGTAGTTCTTCAGAGATTCAGACGTTTCCAGAACCCGACTGATGCCAGGCCGCAAAGAGAGACAGGAAGCACCCTGGAAGTGTTCAGACGCTGCAGCTGTGTTGCAGCCAGTCCAGCTGGTAGGATGTCAGAGCCTGTTGGGATGCGCTGAGAAGCCCCACCACCAATTCCGGGTGCGATTCTACTTCACAGATTTCTTAATTGAGTAAAAGTCTAATTTTTCCCACAGTGCTTTACTCCTGTTTTTCAGTGAATTTATAATAGTATCCATAATAAGGCTGGATGTTTTACCTTCAACAGGATGAACTTCCAAAAGCTTTACTTTGATTCCATAAAGTGGATAGAAAAAAATCAAACCATTATTAACTGGAGTTAACTGATTTTCTTTTTGAGGCATCTGATCAGACTGATCAACTACCCTCGTTTACATTGTGAAGTTCTTTTTCTGCTAGTGGAGATAACATAGACAGCTATCTCCTCACTGTCTGCGTTTGTACGAGAAAACTTGGAATTGAAAATGGGCAGAATCCGTTTAGAGGAACCATCCTTTGATGGAAGGAAAAGTCGTGCTTCCCAGGAGGTGGTATGTGAATCTTCGGCAGCTGCCCCGGGAATTGCAGACTCCCAAGAGAAGCATAGTTTTCTTAAGATGGAGATGCTGAGGCCTCTTCAGGAGATTTCTGGTTTTCTCCTTGGTTTTCTTGTGGTTAATGATATCAGTCTAGTCTGCTATGATGTAGGATAAATGTCGACAAATATTTTTTTTAATAAGTTATTTTGTTTTGGAATTATGTTAGATTTACAAAAACACCGTGAAGATAGTACATAGAATTCCCATATAACCTGCACCCACTCTCTCCCATTATTAACAGCCTGCATTGGTGTAGTACATTTGTTACGGTTAATGAACTGATGTTGATATGTTATTATTAACTAAAGTCCATACTTTATTCAGATTCCCTCAAATGACCATTGTTTTAATCCCATCCAGGATTAGTTGTCATGTCTCCTTAAGCTCCTCTTGGCTGTGACAGCTAACAATAACAACATTTCGAGCAAGTTACACATTTATCACCGTCTTTCTTGAGAAATTGGAATTTGGTACTTTTTATTAAGCACACACCTGTGTTTGTTTTTTGAGGTCATTACTGCTGAAATGGTTTATGTTATTGCAAAATCTAAAAGCATTACCATCTAATAAAATGACTAGTTATACATTTTAAACCGTACTAAAAATGATTATGTAGGAAATCATTATGATTATGTAGGAAGCGCATTCCAGTTACTCTCCATTGCTCTGTGGCAGGACTGTCCAACTTGTGTTTTCTGTACCTATTTCAAGTACACTGTGCCTGTAATGTGCCTGTTTCGAGTTGATTTGGCCAGACGGCTGCCTGGCAGCATTGCACCTCTTGCAGGTAGCGGCACA
This sequence comes from Equus quagga, assembly GCF_021613505.1. NCBI lineage: Eukaryota > Metazoa > Chordata > Mammalia > Perissodactyla > Equidae > Equus > Equus quagga. The sequence goes on from NC_060272.1 coordinate 90,540,896, forward strand.
ACTGGCTGGTTCTCCAGGTGGCCTATAAGCAGCCAGCTCCAGTGTTTCTCCATCACCTGAGACCTGAAGGAGTTATCTGTCCCCAGCTTCTCTTGTCTGAGCTTAATTTGTTTTATCAGTGGGTGCTCTGTTTCCTGCTTCTGAAAGGAAGGTCTTGGTTACATTGTGTCTGGAAAGGTCAGGAAAAGGGAGATGAGTGTATCACTGATTGTCTTCCTAGATTTAGCCACATATTAATGAGAAGTCTTTTCATTGCATGGTTGTTTCACACACTCCTAGGCAAACGCTGGAGGTAAACAGTGCGGATCCACTAATTTACTCTGGCTTATTTTAATGCAGCAGTTAAAAACTTTAATGCACAGTTAGTACACAGTTTAATAATAGTTACTAACTGTGACTTTTTGATTAAAAAAAAGAGAATTCTGGATAAATGCTAAAGTAGACAGGATACAGGACAACAAGTGTAAACTGGAATTGTCCTCAGCAAATCTGGGAAGGAAATGGATATCTTCTGAAGGGAAATTTTGCATAGAAACTGATATGGCACTTTTTATTCTCTCCCCAACCCCTATCTTTCTTGCCAAAATAGAAAGAAATTTTCAGTGAACAATAACTATAATACACTTACTTGCACTAACATTCCTAGATTATGCCTGCATTTAACTTAACTCAAAGTAAACTGATGGAAGAGAAATAATGGGAGAGTGAATGTGCATTGTAAGATGAGTACTCAAGTAAAGAGGTGCATATTCTCATATATACATGTATGCACGTATAGCAAATTGATAATGTGATATCCATATATAAAAAAGTTTGATGTGGCCCTGGGGCAGGATGTGAACAAAGGCTAGTTGTCCACCGTATAGAAGGATTAGGTCTGTATTGCCCCGTCCCCATTCCTATGCTCGGGGCCTTATGTTAATAGACTATAATAGGGATTAAAATAAGGCCCATTTGGCCCTCTGCGTGTTTGTGTAAATAAAGTTTTATTGGAGCACAGCCAAGCTCATTTGTTTATCTATCTGTTTATTTGTGAACAGCTATGGCTGTTTGCATGCTACAGTGGCAGAGTTGAGTAGTTGCCACAGAGATCATAAATATTTTCTATCTGATGCTTTATAGAAAAGGTTTACTGGCCCCTGGCCTGTGAGCTTTGCAGGCTGACCTAGGGCATGACCCCGTTCTCATTTTCCAGTTTGCCCTACACTGGCACCTGTAGGACAACATTTCTGTCCATGGGGCATCCACACCACACTGCTTTCTTCCTTTTAGCCCTTTCACAGAACATAACACGGACACAGGCAGGAGAAGATCACCTGCTTCTTTCTAACTCATTCAGGCAGAGGAGTCACAGATCATAGCAATGGCTAACATTTATGGATTGCCTGCAATGTGCCTCATGCTGTCACATGTGCTTCCGTCGGGGTTCATCCTCATGATGTCATGCGGTAAGTTCCAAAACTCACTTTGTGGCTGAGGAAACTGAAGCTCAAAGGGTTAAATATTTTGCCCTGGGGCACGAAGCCGGGATGTGGTGAAGAAGCATTTGAACTTAGCCAGGCCATTACACCTATTCCGTGCACTATTCACTCAGGACTTCAAAAGCCCTCTGTTTCAAGTGTGCCTTCTCTGAAGCTTCATCACAATGCCTCTTGCAGTTTCTCTCTTCCTTCCTCCACTGGCAAACTCCCAGTTACTAAATGTCAGTGATTTTAAATAGGAAGCAACTTGCAATTTGAAATGTTTCTAGATTTTGCATAAATCCAGTTAACACACTCATCTTCCAGAAAGTTTCCATTTTAAAACCTTTTGGGGAATGTTACCCAAATAAGTACCTAGGGACATAAAATATTTTTCAGGGTGATGTGAATCTGGAAGGAGTTTTACCTGCAGGAGGTGTCTTTGGGCAGAGAGCCGTGGATGAGGCGCTGGTGACTGAGTACCTGAACTAGATCATCCCCTGAGGGAGCAGCCGCAGAACAGCCAGGGAAAGTCCAGGCCACCGGACTGGCTTGTCTGTCCCAGTCTGCAGGTGGCAGGACCAACTTAAGAGACCGTTGTTTGTTTTCTCTGGAAGGCAGAGCCGGATGACCATTCTGTAACTGAGTTAATGAAGAGCGAGATGTATTGTGAGATCTCAGACTGGAATCACTTCCAGTTAGAGGCAGCCGGCTCGAGGCCAATAGCTGGCAGAGGCACGTCCTGTCTAGAAAGAAAGACTTGAACTTTAGAAAGAGAGCTAATGCTGCCCTCTTCTAGTGGCACAGCTGGATTTGGCTGTTGGAATTTATTTCCTAGTTAGTTGGGGTTTATGCTGGAAGTATGTGTCCTATGTAATAAAGTACATTTTGAAATCAGTCATTTTTACTTAACATCTATGAGGAAAAGGATGTCTTTCCACTTACTGACTAAATCACAGTATGGTGTGTTCAGGTCACCTAGCAAGATCAGCTGGTGTCACCTTAGTGGGAATATACTCATTATTTTTACCCACAAAGAGAAATAAACTATCAGAGTAAAAAAAAAAAAAACAAAAAAAGGGAGACAGACTATTTTTTAGAGCAGTTTTAGGTCCCCGGCAAAATTAAGAGGGAGGTTTCCATATATGCCTGCCCCCACGTGTGCACAGCCTCCCCGATTATCAGCAACCCCCACCAGAGTGACACATTTGTTACAGTTGCTGAATCTATATTAACACATCAGAATTACCCAAAATCCTTATTTTACACTAGGGTTCACTCTTGATGATGTACATTCTGTGGGTTTGGACAAATGTGTAATGACGTATACTGTCGTTATAGTATCATACAGAATATTTTCACTGCCCTAAAAATTCTCCGCCTATTCATCCCTCTCTACACTCTCCTCCAACCCCTGGCAACCACTGATCTTTTTACTGTCTCCAAGTTTTGCCTTTTTCAGAATGTCGTATAGTTGGAATCATACAGTATACAGTCTTTTCAGATTGGCTTCTTTCACTTACTACTATACATTTACGTTTCCTCCATGTCTTTTCATGGCTTGATAGCTCATTTCTTCTTCGTCCTGAATAATGTTCCATTGTCTGGATGTACCACAGTTGATTAATCCATTCACCCACTGAAAGACGTTTTGGTTGCTTCCAAGTGTTGGCAATTATGGATAAAGCTGCTATAAACATCTGTGTGCAGGTTTTTGTGTAGGCATATGTTTTCAACTCCTTTGGGTGGATACCAAGGAGCGCAATTGCTGGATCATATGGTAAAAGAATGCTTAGTTTTCTAAGAATCTTCCAAACTATCTTTCAAAGTGGCTGTACCATTTTGCGTTCCTACCAGCTGTGTATGAGAGTTCCTGTAGCTCCACATGCTCGTTAGCGTTTGGCGTTGTCAGTGTTCTGGATTTTGGCCATTGTAATAAGTGTGTAGTGATATCTTGTTTTAATTTGCATTTCCCTAATGACATATGATGTGAAGCATCTTTTTGTATGCTTATTTTTCATCTGTTTCTTCTTTGGTGAGGTGTCTGTTAAGGTCTTTGGTCCATTTTTTAATTGGGTTGTTTGTTTTCTTATTGCTGAGGTTTAGGAGTTCTTTGTATATTTTGGATAACAGTCCCTTTTCAGATGTGTGTTTTGCAAATATTTTCTCCCAGTCTGTGGCTTATCTTCTCATTCTTTTGACGTTGTCTTTCCCAGAGCAGTTTTTAATTTTAATGATGTCCAAGATATCAATTATTTCTTTCATGGATCAGGTTTTGGTGGTGTATCTAAAATAGTCATCTCCATACCCAAAGTCATCTAGGTTTTCTCCTGTGTTATCTTCTAGGAGTTTTATAGTTTTGGGTTTTACATTTAGGTCTGTGATCCATTTTGAGTTAATTTTTATGAAGAGAGTAAGGTCTGTGTCTACATTCATTTTTTTCCATGTGGATGGCTAGTTGTTCTAGCACCGCTTGTTGAAAAGACTATCTTGGTTGTATTGCCTTTGCTCCTTTGTCAAGCACCAGTTGACTATATTTATGTGAGTTTACTTCTGGACTGTCCTGTTCCATTGATCTGTTTGTCTATACTATCAGATTTTAGATATCTGTACTTTTACACATTCTATAATAAGGGAAAGTGGAAGCTAATGAAAACCTGATGTCCCATATTTCTGGATTAAATTACAGTGGACTTAGATTTACCTTTATATCTGCAAACTTGTTTCAGGTTCCTTTGCTTAATTCTCTGCTTCAGCTAAAACTTTGTGAAGATGGGAATAGTTAAGATGCGAACTTGGTCATGTCATCTCTTCCTTTAAACCTTCGGTGTCTTCCCGCCTTCCCATGTCTTTACTGTGCTCTCAAGCCCTGTGCAGTCATCTAGCTCCTGCTAACTTCTCCCGCTATCTGATGCCGCTGTTCCCTCCCCTACTTTGAGCTCTGCAGCCTCGCCAGTTTCTTCCAGTTACAGGAACTGCTGACCTGTCCCCAAGCCTCTCAGCCTGTAGTTATTGGTTGCTGGGACAGGCCACCCCACTTTCCTCACTTTCTGCCTAATTGACGTCTATTCATCCTCCGGTTATCCCCCAGGACTTGGTCACATTCGCCTGCTTTCTGCTGTCAGAGCCTCTTGTACTTAATCTTCCTGGTGAGCCTAACGAGGGAAGGGACTCAGTCTGTTTCTCATCATTTGATTTCCAGAATCTAACATGGTGCTCCTCGGATGGTACGGAGGTTTTACTTCCCATGCTCAGATGTAGGGTGACTGTGTCCATTTTTTTATGGCAGTTCCTAGTGTAGAACGAGGGAGATATTTGCATTGAATACAGTTGCTTTGGTTCACAGAAAAGTGTTTAGGGTTTTAGATCTATACAACTTATAGTTTGAATAAATAGCTTTGCTCTGTATTTTAATGCTTAAAACACCAAGTCTTGAAATTTAAAAGCCAGTTTTCCTAACAGCCTTTCTGGATCACCATGTTCCTTAACGTGGAGTGGTGGTGTCTGCACTTGACTGTTTCCCGGGGATGTCCTGAGGCCAGAGGAGTCCAGGCATTCTAAGTACCAGCCTTACCACACCACACACAGAGAAACAGAGATAGATGTGTGCTCCCCTAAGTAAAATGTTAATCTTAAGAAAAGGTGTGACCTTTTAAAATTTTTCTGCACCTCAAGTATACCTGTTTTTTTCTTTTAAGTTCATATAATAACCCTGTCAGCTTCAGTGGGAATATTTGCAATCTAAAATGCTTGTTTCCCAGAGATCATTTTAAAACTTTAAGTTCTGAGTTTTTCATCAGTAATTAGCCATTACCACTGTCTTTCATACAAATCATCTTGTAATTTATTGAACGAGGAGATGAATAGGCTCAGATTTTAAGCATCTAAAACTGGATTGAAATTCAGGGTGCATTTTTCTTGAGACATCAATTAGATTATTTTTAGCGTGATGGGCTTTGTCAGCACGGAAGTAGAGACTGGTTTTTGTCTTGGCTGACTGACATGTAAAACTTGACCCTTAAACTTTAGTCTTTGTCAAGTACACCTGTAAACAGATCTACATGGTATTTGTGAATCCAAGTGTAATTGCCTTAGATGAGGCCCTGGGCTTCAGGAATTAAAAGTGCTTCAACCATTGGCACTCCTGGGCACCCTTGTCAGCACTCACACGTGCCACACTGGGTCAGCCTAGAAGGAAACGGAGCTGTGTGTGAGCGTTGTGCAGCCTCTGCTTGTTTAACCTCTGACGTCAGGAGTAAGGACAGCCCAGGAGGCCAGTGACTGCTGTACTCTCAGGAGCGGAACGGAAGATTGTCCTGGCACCAAGTCTCTTGAGCTGAAGAATCCGCAGGTGTTCAGCTGTCTGTGCAGGGCACAGCATTTAAATCTTCCACAGAGGGACCTGGGGTGACCTCTTGTTACAATAACATATTTTTTGGTTTTATTTTTTTCCATCAAGTGTCAAAATTGCCAAGTGCGTTATGTTGCCGTCTCTTGGCATAATCTGGATGATTCTCTCCTTTCACAGATACAAACCACATGAAGCACACAGGCAGATAAGGGCAGGGCAAAGAGGCGAGTGTGCCTTACTGTCTGCAGTAGTGCTTTCCCCCAAAATAGCTTTAGGTGAACAGCATTTTATAAGGTTATTTCATTTTAATCTTAGTCATGCCTTCATTCTTTAAAGGAGTCCCTTTGTAATGTGGACAGTCCTTGTATCTGTAATACCTATCCTCCTCAAAAGTAGTTTTTAAATGGAGACAACACTTGGGGCCCCTGAAAGACCAGTTCAGCACTTACTTTGGCACAAAGGGCTAGTTTCTCTGTGGAGAGCTGGCCCTGCAGCCAGATGGCTGAGTTGGAATTCCAGCTCTGCTACCCAATAGTACTTACCTCCCTCCCTCTGCCTCAGTTTCCTCTGTGGTAGAGAGGACACTAGTGATAACTTCTTCATGTGGTCGTCATGAGGATTAAGTGGGCAGTGCATATAAATGCTGAGGTCACTGCCAGGACTGCATATGTCAGGTGCTTAATAAATGTCTGTTTCAGTATATAAATGCTTCAGAACAGTCTCTCGTTCCCTTGAAACAGAGTGGGTGGTGGTGATACAGACCGACCTGGTCATAGAAATTTTATTACTTAGTTAATATGAAGCCATCAAGGAAGGAGGTTAGGATATAATTTAATCCGGAAGAGGATGATAAAAAAGCAAAACAGGAAACTATAATGGTAACTTTTTAAGCTCAGAATCACTGTAGCCAACAACTTCCAAGTCTTGGTAGCTTTACAAATTACAAACTTACTTCTTTCTCACATGTCAGGCAGATGGTCAGGCAGCTCTCCTGGGCAGTTTCCCTCACTCTGGTGATTCAGGCATCCAAACCCATCTCCTCCCATGGCTTTGCCATATTGGAGTTATTCACTTCAGCTGCAAGGATGAGAAAGAGTGGGGAGAAAGGAGAGAGATACACAGAAGGAAAAGGGGTGGAGGGAGAGAGGCAGAGAGAGAATGAATGAGAATGAATATAAGTAAAATTCCATGTAAGGCCAGGACCAGCAAAGGACCCAAGAGAATTTCCAAATCATTATCTTTCTTTCTTATTTTAGAAATTTGCAGAAAGTCAGAGAATCTACTGGAACATCCACTTCTGAACATATTCCTGTTGTGCAGTTAGCCAGTAAACAAGGACTCAAGGTGACAGTTTCTTAGTGGCCATCCCTGACAGGCAGGTTCCTATTACTGAGAAAGTTTTTATGCTTCATATCCTGCTGGTGGTCAGTAAATGACAAAAGGCAAAGAAGTTAATGATCCTGTTGTGTATTGAAATTACATTGGACAATCTCAGAATAGAATTTTTTTTTTAACTCTGCTCTCTAATAAATCTGGCTCACACCTGCAATGGGTATTTGTGCTCAGTTCTGATGGGTAGGATGATGACCGCCATCCAGTGTCTTTTATTGCCAAAGTGATTGACTCCTGCAGGGTTATTATTGTTTCACTCGAGCAGCTATTTGAATCATAATTGGCCCCTGCACAGATCGAGCAGGTCATTTATAAGAGCAAACCTGGGAGACTTTATAGCTGCATGGGCACACCTTGGGGCTGTGCTTAACTAAGCTTTGGGTTAATATAAACCTCACGTTTTGCAGTTTCCTAGTTCTGTGGATTGATTTTGAATCCCATTTCTTCTGCCAAGGTTCAGCTGTTTCACACAGTTCAGAAGCAATATAATGTAATGGTTGATCACATGGTCTCCAGCATCAGACTAAGGTTGAGTCCTAACCCTGCCACTCAGTCATGATGTGACCTTGGGCACTGTATTCATTTTCTGTGTTCACCTAGGTATTTGTGGTAACGAATACCAGACTAGGTGGCTTAAACAATGGAATTTTACTTTCTCACAGTTCTGGAGGCTAGAAGCCAGATCAAGGTGTCGGCAGGGTTGGTTTCTTCTGGGGCCTCTCTTCTTGGCTTGTAGGTGGCTGCCTTCCTGAATCTTCACATGTTCCTCACTCTGTGCACGGCTGTGTCCAAATTTCCTCTTCTTATAAGGATGCTAATCATATTGGGTTAGGGCCCTCCCTAATGGCCTCATGTTAACTTAATCACCTCTTTAAAAACCCCTTCTCCAAATATAGTCACATTCCGAGGTCCTCGGTTAGGACTTCAACATATGAATTTTAGGGGATACAGTTCAGCCCGTAATAAGCACTTAGCCCTGCCTGATCTGCAAAATGGGTCAATACAAGTGCTTCATAGGGTAGTTGTGTGCTGAGTATTCAAAGATATGATGCATGCAAATTGCCTAACATAATAACACATAGTGAGTACTCACTAAATCATTGTCTTATTATGTCTAGCTATGTCATGTATCCAACTTGGGAGATGGCTGTATGCACAGTCTTTCAATTATAGAGGCCTAGGATTATTGTAGTCTTTCTTGTATACTTATAGCATTGTAACAGGCTGCCTTCAACAGAGTGACAGGGCAGAAGCCCAGGGGTTGTTGATCGAGTGGATGCGTATGAATTTGGTACTAGGATTTCTGAGTGGTCTTCATTGGTTGTCAGTCTGGTGTCACTGGCCACCATAAATGACTGTGAGATGTGTTCAGACATCCTGGTTCCTGTAGGGGCCTGCCCAAAAGTTTTACCAGAGCTAGAAAAGCACTGGAGAAGAGCAGTCTCTCTCTGTTAGGGCAGGCAACAGAAGGATTTTTCACATTGTCAGGGGAGTAACTATACAATCCAGGCAGTAGATCACTGAATGTAAGAATTATGCGAACACTGGATGATTTTTAAATAACGCAACGTGTGAAAGCGGTTAGCTTTCCTATGATTGTTGGCTCTACTCATCACTTGTAGACTTGGCGAGAATTGATAGAATTCTGTAATGCTGATATGATGATAAGTTATCATCTCAGGCCCAAATAAGTGCCTATTATCTAAATTCCTGGCATCTCTTCTTTCAACTGGCAGAATGGTCTCTCTTTTAAAAAAGTGCTGCTACTGTGACAACACCGTCACAGCTTGTGTTAACTCTTCGCAAGCGTGGCTCTCTCCTAGGGTCAGAAGAAGGAAGGCCAGGGTGCACGGGCTCTGTCGGGGGAAGCTGTCCAGAGAGGACAGTATGGGTCCCTCGATCCAGAGAAGCTTTGGATGTGGTGGGGAGTCAGGCAGTATTACGTCCCACACCGCAGCGTGCAGTGATGGTGGTTGACTTCTACAGGCACGTTCTTCAGAGACCACGCCACATTCCATTTAGCACACCAGCTGCTAAACTTGAGTCAGGGGCACTGCTAGCCAGCTGCCAGCCTTATCAATTTTTGTTTTGAAGTGACTCTGAAATATTTGTCTTTTAATAAAAGTTATTAAATAACAAGTGTGAGGATTGTCAAATATAAATACTTACATAAACATGAATTTATATGAAGTAATTTTTAACTGGAAAATAATAGGTATGTACTCTTATGATCATAAAGCCTGAAATACACTTTACTGGGGACAAAACCAATCTTTCCCTATGTGCATTTCCACTGCCCTTATGCACTAACATCTTCTAATGTTAAATCATCACATTGTACACCTTAAAAACATCACATTGAGAGCCGGCCCTGTTGTCGAGTGGTTAAAGGTCTGCCCGCTCTACTTCCGCATCCCGGGTCCAAGGATTCAGATCCTGGGCATGGACCTACTCCACTCATCAGCCATGCTGAGGAGGCATCCTGCATACAAAATAGAAGAAGATTGGCATAGATGTTAGCTGAGGGCCAATCTTCCTCACCAAAATAATAAAAAAAAAAATCACATTGTACAACCTAAATATATGCTGTTTCTATTTGTCTATCATACCTCAATAAAGCTGGAAAAAAACTAAAGCTGCTATTCCATTGTAAAAAATATAGAGAATAATGCAACAGGATCTCTGACTGCTGTCTTCCCTCCATTCTAGTCATTCTACTATTGCTGCTTTTTTCTTCCTTGGTTCTTTGCTTTTTTCCTAAAAGTCTGCCTTTTTATTTTTTACTTGGTTTAATTTAATTTTATTATTATTATTTTTTTGCAGGAAAGAGCAAGTTAGTACCTTGTACCAAAACATCAACCTCGTGGAGCCCAGACTAATTCAGCCGTATGAACATGTCATAAAGAACTTTATTCGTGAGATCAGACTTCAGAGCACGGAAATGGAGAACCTGGCCATTGCTGTGAAGAGGTACTGAGGTCCTCCTTTCACGGGGTCCCCTAACCGGCTCTCTGCCCCGGGTGCGCACGGGCTGGCCTCATTATCACAGTATGACGTGTGAGGACTTCTGATCCTCAGGAATCTGGAGCCTTCTAAACTAAGCCAGTGTGAGGTTAAGTTGAGTCTGGCAGTACTTCATAGGGTCAGTCAGCAGTTCATCAGCAGGTCCCTGTGACCCTGTCACACAAACTCTTCAAGGCCGTGCTTCCACACAGAACAGTTCAAAGAGATTTATTATCTCACGCCCAGCCGCTTGAAACATGCAGGAAACTTTCATCCAGAGAGGGAGCCAGGCCTCCATTTGAAGCCTGGCTTTGTTGCGGGCAGGCGTGGGACTTCGGGCAGGGTACTTTATCTCCCTGAGTCTCAGCTTCTGCGTCTGCAAAATGAGGCCATAAATATTCACCTCCTCAGGGTCGTGTGGGGAGCCCCTCGCAGGGGCCCAGCACATGGCTGTGCTCAGTCACGCTTCTTTCCCTCTCTCTGGCCCTCGTTCCCCAGCCTGAACTGAAAGCCTAAAAGTGTGCAGGCCTTCCTGTTACACAGCCGGTTCGCGTCCGCCAGAGCAGGCTTACGAAGGATCTCTTACTGCTTCAACAGCAGCCCAGTACCAAAGAAGAATCACGTGTTGCAGTCCACGTACCAGCCTCTTGCTCCCTGGAAGGACCACACTCCTTTGACATATATTGGGAAAGAGGGTAGTTTGTCACAGTTCCTGGGTGTTCTGCCCCACAGGTGCTTCTCGCTGCCCTGTGCTCCACCAGCAGCTCCGAGTGTGCTGTGCACCCTGCTGGTCTCTGCCCAGAACTTGTAAAAGGCCCCTTTGATTGGATGCTCTCTGTCTGCTTGGGGGTAGGCAAGGGCTGCTCCTCTCTCTCTTTATTCTTCCCTTCAACATGATGATGAAACTATTTAGTTGACCCTTTGGAATAACTGGAGGGAATTAAAATGTAGAAGAAAAAATGTTTTAAAATACTGATGCTAAACGGGACTTTTTCTTTTTCTTTTTTGCTGAGGAAGATTGTCCCTGAGCTAACATCCATTCCAGTCTTCCTCTACTTTATATGCAGGATTCTTCCACAGCACGTCTTGGTGAGCAGTATGTAGGTCCACACCTGACATCTGAAGCTACGAACTCCGGGCCGCCGAAGTAGAGCATGTGAACTTAACCACTGTGCCACTGGGCCAGCCCTGGGACTTTTTTTTCTAATAGTCCTAGAGTTGTGCAAGAGTTGGACTGTTCACAGAGGGTTTCTTATGGACATTTTCAGTTCCTGCCTGTGATCTTTTCCCTCACGTTTGCCTGCTAGGGGCTTTCAGTAGGATAATAGAGTGGTCCTCAGAGCTCCAGATTCTGTAGAGCATTGTGGAGGATGCTTAGAGCCCCACAGTCGGCCTCCTCTGAGGGCTGACTAGCAGACGTGCAGACTGAGTCTTCGAGTGTCCAGGAAATATCTGTTAAAACAGACAAACTCCCATATACACACACACGTGTACATACCCAGGTCTACACCAAGATATGAGGGGGACTCTCACACTCACACTCACACAACCGCTAAGGGTAGTACTGTGTAGACCCACAAGGGAAAACAAGAATGGTGTTCTTTCTGTTCTCATGGCCAGCAGGGCTGCTGTCCCGCTGTGGAGTGAGTGTGTCACATTTTGTTGAGCTGTCAGTGCTTCTCTCCTCCTCCCATCTGTGCTCTCTAGGTGGGATCCAGAGTCAGGCTGTGTCCTGAGCCTGGGCTATCAGAGACCTCGCTGCAGCATTTAAGTGACTGCTGTGACTCTCTGGTACTTTCTTAGGTGAGGACCCTCTGTCCTCACCTCTGTTTTGGTTGGGGGAGGGTCTCAGTCCTTGCGCTCTGTACCTGGACCTGAAGAATGGGTTCCCAGTGTCCTGGTAGGAGCCCTGGACTGGGTTACAGGGGACATTCCCAACACACCAGACATTTTCCTAGCAATTAGGAATTGCTGGGGCAAACACCATGTCATTGTAGACTACCCAGATTTACCAAAAAAACCCAAGGTTGCTCAGAAGTGGGACAAAGCAGTCCCAGAGCCCAGATGTTTGGGACTGGATGTCTAGAAGGAATGGCTGGAAAAAATCGTCATAGCAAAGGGAGATGGGAGATGTGGCTTAGCTACTTACAGTTCCAGAGTTGACAACCCCCCCAAAAAAACCCCACCAAAATAGGGGCCGGCCCAGTGGCGCAGCAGCTAAGTTCGCATGTTCTGCTTCTCGGTGGCCCAGTATTCACTGGTTCAGATCCTGGGTGTGGACATGGCACCACTTGGCACACCATGCTGTGGTAGGCGTCCCACATATAAAGTACAGGAAGATGGGCTCGACGTTAGCTCAGGGCCAGGCTTCCTCAGCAAAAAGAGGAGGACTGGCAGTAGTTAGCTCAGGCTAATCTTCCTCAAAAAAAAAAGATACACAGCTATGTACCAGGGAGCTTTGGGAGAAAAAGGGAGAAAAAAAATCTTAAAAAAACAAAACAAAACACCAAAACAGAGTTGCTACAGAGATATACAATTGCTAGACTTCAAAATAGAAAGTATTTATAAACAAATTAGAACTAGCTGGCTTACCAAACTTAGTTAACATAATCTTGGGCAGGTGATAGGTGAAGACGAAGTAAACAAGAGCAGAAAATCATAGTAAGTCACTCACAATTTACTTTGGGGGTCTTCCCCACATACCTCAGCGTTTGTTTGGAGCTTCCTGAGGAAGTTAAACTAATGCCTGAACAAATTGTGTTGCGAGGGAGCAGTTAAGTTGAAGCGGGTGGGATGATATGGCAGAAGCCCGTCGAACTGGGAAACAGGAGGTCTTACGTTTCGCTCTTGTTCTCCGCTTGTTATTAACAGCGTGTCATTGATCAGGTGAATTGATCCCCTAAATCTCGTGGTGTCTGCTTTGAGGTCACTTATAATCTAGTTGAGCAGGCACGACATATGCAGTTGAGAGAGAATAAAAAATACTTTTTTAGGGTTTAATCTGAAGCCTCAACACCTGTGAAGTGACAGACATCTCCCTATAGACGGTTGCTAAATAAAACCATCCTGGAACTCTTCTCAAAGAAATTTTCCCATTTCTAACTTTTTGGCAAATCAGTATGCTATGCCTCCATAGAGATGTGATTTATTGATTATATTAATAAAAGAAAGAATTTTTCTAAGGCTAACCGTGTCTACATTCTAGAACTTTCAGGAACTGATTAGAAATAATTGTTGAGATCCCCTCTTTTTTTCCTTTCTAACTATAGCATATAACATTGCGTGTTTCATAAAATACAACTTCAAAAGTATGTCTAACCACCTCTTTGCCAGGGAATCTTTTCCTTTGTTCAGGGTTGTGGCTCGGTCATGGCAGCAAAAAGGATTTTCAGAATTTATCGAGAGCCTCTCAGCAATTTGGTATCTTTATCTGTTCTTTGCCACAATCTAGTTTAATACAATTTTATCTAATCTATTCCATTTATTTAATATTTAGTCTTAATGTCCTTTTACACTCAAATGATCAAATTGCCAATCTCATTTTATTATGCGGAAGGAATGGGGAATATTATTTTAAGTAGTGTGTTTCTCCTCCTCTGTAAAGTAGAGGGCTTGAAATAGATGAGGTCGATGTTTTCTGTTCGTGTTACAAGTCCAAGAGTATGATGAGAAGGTGCACATCCTCTTGAATTTCAGGGCCCAGGACAAGGCCGCCATACAGTTGAGTGAGTTGGAAGAGGAAATGGATCAGAGGATTCAGGCTGCAGAACACAAGACGCGGAAAGACGTGAGTTTGTGGGATGGGCCCTGATACGATGAGTCCTTATGGGGCACCTTTTATGGAGTGAGCACCGGGCATCCTCTGAGTGCAGTGAGGCCAGGCTCCCACAGGGACTGTCAGTGAATGCGTGTTTTATGGTGGTGGTCTTTGGGGCATAGGGTAGGGAGAGAGAGATAATAAACAAGTAATCAAATGAATAAAGCAGATAACTTCAAATAGTGACAAGCGCAGTAAAGAAACAGCATGCGTGCTGGGGCTGGCCCGGTGGTGTAGCACAGTTGTGTGTGCACATTCCGCTTCAGCAGCCTGGGGTTCCCCGGGTGCGGACATGGCACCACTCAGCAAGCCATGCTGTGACAGGCATCCCACATATAAAGTAGAGGAAGATGGGAACGGATGTTAGCTCAGGGCCAGTCTTCCTCAGCAAAAAGAGGAGGATTGGCAGCAGATGTTAGCTCAGGGCTAATCTTCCTCAAAAAAAAGAAAAGAAACAGCATGTGTGATGGACAGCAACTGGGTGAGGAGGCTGCATCAGGTTGAAAGGTCAGGGGCCTCTTTGGGGGTGACGTGAGAGCTGAGGCCAAGGGAGAAGGCAGAGCTAGGGTGGCTGGACCTTTACATACCACTGTCTCACTGCCCATGTCCACTGACAGCCTGAAATCTAGGTTACAGGGAAATTGAAATTCTCTCTGTGAACATTGGTGTTTTATAGTGGAATATATTTTTATTCATCATTATAGGAACTCTTAGAGTTGAAAGTTGGATGCTTCCTTCAGTGATTTCCATAGAATAAATAATTCTCTGCTTCCTTATAAAATATGTTTGGGTGATTAATGTTTAGGGAAAACAGACCTACTTTTTGAGTAGCTCGTTAGGATGAACATTGCATTTTTTTTCATTTATTTTCTTTTTGGTGAAGAAGATTGTCCCTGGGCTAACATCTGTTGCCAGTCATCCTCTTTTTGCTTGAGAAGATTGTCCCTGAGCTAACATCTGTGCCAATCTTCCTCTATTTTTTGTATGTGGGACACCACCACAGCATGGCTTGACAAGTGGTGTGTAGGTCTGTGCCCGGGATCCAAACCTGCTGACCCGGAGCTGCCAAGGTGGAGCATGTGAACTTAACAGCTGCGCCACTGGGCTGGCCCCTGAACGTTCCTTTTTTCGTTTTTTTCGTTTGCCCTGTTAACTCCGAGAGGCAGCACAGTGGAGCAAGAAGGGCCTGCATGTGGGCATCCCATTAACCTTAGTTTGCCTCCTGGTGCCGCCCTTGTCCAGGTTAGGTGCGCTGGGAAAATAACTCACCTCTGAGCCTTTGAGTGAGATGATGCCACCTCCCTGCGTTAACCAGGCTTAAGCCTTACGATTTGTATGGAGCGCCTAGTGCAGGGCGCGAGGCGTGGGGGTGCACCGTGGCTGTGCTGTCCTGCTCTTTTCTGTTGCTCTGTGTACTGTGTGTCCTTTCAGATTCTTCATCTTAAACGATTTGACCACAAATTTGGCTTTGGGTCTCTTGGTTGTCTTTTCTCTTCATAACAAGTTGAATAACTGTTTGGATGTCGTATGCAACAGAGCGAATTGGTTCAGAGTCCATGGTCCAGCTTTAGGGCAATGGCTATCCCATTCTTGTGCTAGCACTTTAATTTTTGTAGTCTAGAAACATAAAATCATATTTTGTCTGCCTTTTTTCTTCTCCATCCATTTAATCTGTACACTCATTCATTCGTCAAACACTTATCAAGCACATGTATTACTCTGTCATCAAATCTCATTGCTTCTTCCAGCTAAGTACTTCCGACATTTGTTATTGGTAAGGAAGACGTTATAACTCGTGTTTTGTTAGTTATAACCTCTGCCTTGGTTTCCTTGGCTCTGGCACAGGGGTGGCAACTGTGTGGCATCCACACCATCGTTTCTGTATTCCATGGTGGTGGCGTACGTGGCCAGTCAGTTGCTGGATGGATGTGGTCTGTGAAGCCTCAGCACACCAATGCCCACTTGCACTGGGATGGCACCTGTTTGCCAGCCCATCCTAGTCTCCACCTCACACCCTTCTAAGCAGTCTCTTTGGAACCACACATGCAGGATAACTGAAGATTTTCCCTGACTTCCCTCTGTGAGCCCAGCTCCCCTCGGGTGCCTGTGGTTCTTCACCCTACAGATCTGGCCTGGCTCGTTCTTCTGCTTCTCTCTGGCTGTCTTCTTTGCCGTGATAACTGTTGCTCCACTCCTTTCCTCTTTCCTAAGTTCATCACAGCTCAGAGAAAGTCTCCCTTTCTCCTTAATGCCCAACCCTAATCCTCTAGCCTTGTTCATCTCTTCCCGACTTTGACTGCTGTGGCACATAGAGTGTATCTTCCGTTGTTTCAGTTAGCTTTTTAAAATATATTGTAACAGCTTTATTGAGGTGTGATTGGCAAGCAAGAAACTGCACACATCTCAAGTTAGAATATGATGTTGGGATATACTGTGAGACCATCACCGCAATCAAGATAATGGTTATAAGTTTCCTCATGTCCCTTTGTTATGCCCCCCTTCTTTGTCCCTCCTTGTCAGGCCACCATTGTATATCTTCTTTGATGAGGTCTCCATTAAACTCTTCTGCTCATTTTCAAAATTAGGTTGTTTTCTTATTGTTGAATTATGAGAGTTCTTTATATATTCTAATCTATGAATATTTTCTCCCTGGCTGTGACTTCTCTTTTCATTCTCCTAACAGTGTCTTTTGAAGAGTAGAAATTTTTTATTTTAGTGAAGTCCAATTTGTCAATTTTTTCTTTCATGGATTGTGCTTTTGGTATTTTAGAAATCTTTGCTTAACTCAAGGTCACAAAGATTTTCTCCTGTGTTTTCTTCTGTAAGTTTTATTGTTTTAGGTTTTATGTTTAGGATCCGTTTTACATTTTAGGATCCGTTTTGCAAGGTATGGATCACAGTTTGTATGTTTTGCATGTGATATCCAGTTGTTCCTACACTGTTTGTTGAAAAGACTTCTCTGTTCTCCAGTGAGTCACCTCTGCTCTCTGTCCGAAATCAGTCCACTGTATTTGTGTAGGTTTATTTCTGGGCTCTCCATTCTGGTCAATTGATTGATTTGTCTATCTTTATGCCAATATTACATTATCTGGATGACTATTGCTTTATAGTAAGTTTTGAAATCAAGTAATATTCATTCTTACCTTTGTTCTTTTTCAAAGATGTCTTGGTTATTTTAGGTCCTTTAATTTCCATAAAATCAGCTTGTCAATTTCTAAAAAAGAAAAAAGGAAAAGTACACACACACACACACACTTGCTGAGAGTTTGGTTGGACTTTGTCTCATCTATAGATCAATTTTGGGAAAATTGGCATCTTAATAATGTTGAATACTCTGATCCACAAATGTGATGTAGTCTCCATTTATTTAGGTCATCTTTAATTTCTCTTAGCAATGTTTTGTAGAATTCAATATACAGATCTTCCTTGTCTTTTCTCAGATTTATTCATAAATATTTGATATTTTAATGCTAATCCAAACAGTGTTGTTAAAAATTTCTCTTTCTGATTGTTCATTGTGAATATGTAGAAACACGTGATTTTGTATATTGGTCTTTTACCCTGTAGCGTCATTTACATTGTTTGTGCTCAGTTGCTTTTTTGGTAGATTCCATCAGATTTTCTAGGTAGATGGTTATGTAATCTATGAATAAAGACAGTTTTACTTCTCTTTATGATCTGGATGATCATTTTATTTATTTTTCTTTCTTTATTGCACTGGTTAGAAGAAGAAAAGCGACGCGAGCAGCATCCTTGTCTACATTCAGTCTTTCAACAGGAAGTGTGGTGTTGGTGGCATATTGTTCGTGGATGTCCTTTATTAATCTGAGCATGTTCCTCTATTCCTGGTTTGCTGGGAGTTGCTGTTTTCATCAGGAATAGATGTTGAATTTTGTCAAATGCTTTCTCTGTGTCTATTGAAATGATTGTGTTTTTCTTTTCTTTTTTAGAATATTAATATGATGAACTACATCAATTGAATTTTCTTTTTAAAGATTGGCACCAGAGCTAACAACTGTTGCCAATCTTTTTTTTTTTTTCCTGCTTTTTCTCCCCAAATCCCCCCAGCACATAGTTGTATGTTATTTAGTTGTGGGTCCTTCTAGTTGTGGCATGTGGGATGCCGCCTTAGCATGGCCTGACGAGCAGTGCCATGTCCATGCCCAGGATCCGAACCAGTGAAACCCTGGGTCGCCGAAGCGAACTTAACCACTTGGCCTTGGGGCCAGCCCCCATTGACTGACTTTTGAGTGTTAAAACAAACTTGCACTCTTGTGATAAACCAGACTTGGTTATGATGTATTATTCTTTTCATATATTGTTGAATTTGTCATTTTTGCATCCATGCTCATAAAAGATATTGGTTTATAGTTTTCTTGTAATGTCTTTCATTTTCTTTTTTTGAAGCTGGCCCTGAGCTAACATCCATTGCCAATCTTTTTTTGTTTTTCTTCTTCTTCTCCTCAAAGCCCCCCAGTACATAGGTGTATATTCTAGTTGTAGGTCCTTCTAGTTGTGCTATGTGGGACGCTGCCTCAGCGTGGCTTGATGAGTGGTGCTAGGTCTGCACCCAGGATCTGAACTGATGAAACCCTGGGCAACTGAAGCGAGCGCGTGAACTTAACCACTTGGCCATGGGGCCAGCGTCTAATGTCTTTGATGTTTGTGTCAGGCTAGTGCTGGTCTCATAGAATGAGTTAGGAAGTGTTCTCTCTGTTTCAGTGTTCTGGAAGGCAGTGATGAGTTGGTCTGAACCACCACCATTTCTCACTCACAGTACTGTGACTTCCTCCTGTCTGATCTCCTGGCATCTACCTGTCACAGGTTGGGAATGGAAAAAGCTAGATAGTGATAATTTCCTTTATTGAGCTCTGAATAAAATACTTTTAAACCAGAAAAGTTATGTTTGAAGCTGTGGCCACAGATTTAGTGAAGAGACACTGAATGGCATCCAAGGCCGTTTTGATGCCAAGAAGGCTGCCCACGTTCACACCTCCTTGTGAGGCCTCCCTGTCCTCACCCACCTGTACAGGGGGTGACACCTGATGCCTTACTTGTAAAGCTGGAGGAAGTCAAGATACTCGTAAAAAAAGGTTACCATGAGTGAAAATGTTGCTCTTCTCCTAAGCATTCTTTCTAAGCATTGATTATTTAATTTACATGGATTATCTAATTTATGTGGATTATTTAATTTACTTAGATAATTAATGTAATCCTCATGATAATCCAATAAGGAAATGGTGGCACCCAGAAGTTAAGTCCGTTGTCCCTGCTGACAGTCGGTCATTGGGCAGTAAGACCTGTAACTCTGGCAGGTGTTCAGATGTGGGATCAGGCCACCTCTGCAGAGGCGCTGCCTGACCCCCATCTGACTCGCTTCCTGCCACATCTCCCTACTTTATCTTCTTCTTAGTGTCACTTCTGAAATCATCGATTTTCTGTGTCCCCACCAGGATGCATGAGAGCATCTGCTCCTCTGTTCCCCGTGCCTAGAGCCATTCGTGGTGTCTAGCAGGCCATCGTCGGCTATTTGTACACTCAGTTTCCCCAGATATTCATATAAAACTTTATTTGAATACTGAACCTAGGATATAAAATTCCGTAATTTGTTAAGAGAGAAAGGAAACTTGAAGATGTTCGGGCTCATGGGAGCTTCAGCCACTGACCTCCTGGGGGGCCCTTTTGCCCTTCTCTGCTCCAGGGGGACACCTTCAAGAAATAGCAGCCTATAGGGAGGCACTCGGCATAGAAATTTGCAGATGATATGATTTGAATTTAGGTAAGGCATGAGCTCTTGGAAAAATGGTAAACCCACCAGGTCTTCCTGCATCCTGATGACATGATAGGGTTCAGGTAAGCGCTGGGGCCCTTGGCTGTGCCATACCTTTAACTAATAACAGCAATAATTAATTAACTAGTTCCTTGATGTGCTGCGGCCCTCCATCACCTGTGAGTAATAGCGTTAGAGGTGTCATTCCAGGTGATGTGTGGATGGAGGTTGTGGGTCTGCAGTTTTCTCACTTTTGTAGGTTTCAGCTCTGAAGTCATCCGGTTCACTTCCGCCATCCTTCCCACCCTCCCCTGGAGGAGATTTGGGATCAGCCTTAGTTTGACACAAAATGATTTTCCCCATGGGGTTTTGAAGAACCTATTTAAATCAACAAAATCTTTTTTTTTTTCTTTTAGGAAAAACGCAAAGCTGACGAAGCTCTCACTGACCTCAGACGTCAGTATGAAACAGAAGTAGGGGATCTGCAGGTGACGATAAAGAAACTCAAAAAGGTAGGTTTGTGACAGCTAGACTTTTAAGAATAGCCTCAGGATATCAGTGTTATTACCAACTAAAACATTTGGAATCATATTGAAACAGTAGATGGAATCAGATTTCAGAGTCAAATGGGAATCCTTGGAAAGACTTTTTTTTTAAGGGCTTCTGATTTCCCTTTTTGTTTCCGAGGGCCACCTGTCTTTTGTGTAGATCTAATAAATATATCTGATCCCTTGGACAGTTGTCCCTCAAACCCGAGTTTTCTTTCCTCAGTCTTCGCCAGCCAGGTGCCCTCGATCCCCACGTGTCCAGTGGACTGTCTTCTCATGACAGTCGGGGCACTGTCTTTCCTGGTCATGTGTCCCCTGTCTCCCTACCCCCAGCTTACTGCAAGGTGCATGGTAGGTATTCAGTGAATAGTTATTAAAGGAAATGAGTATTCCTCTTCTGTGTAGAAAGTTCCAGATCTCGGGGACCCCTGATCAGTGAGAGGCAGGAGAGAACTTGCTGAAGTGTAAGCAGAGGTGTGATTGGGTTTCAGCCTTTGCTCTATTTGGTTTCCAATGAGTAGGGTACATTTCAGCCAGTCGTGTGCTGGTAGATGTTTAACAGCTGGCTCTAGAGTGGGGAGAAGGGGAGAGGGATTTGTAGCATTTGCCGATTTCTATGGTATAAATACTCCGACGGTGACTGATTTCAAGCCACCAAATTGACATCACTAAATGTGGAGTTTGGGAAGAGATGCTTAAAATAGGCTCTCACCTGCCCGTACAAGTTGTCTCCAGCACAGTATTGGATCCACTTCTTGTATGTGGATTTTCTTCATAACTAAGGAAATATCTTGGCTAAAATGATAAAGGATACTTAAAAAATAGTTACCCCTGAAGGTGGCATTGTGAGTTTGGGCACATCATATTGTTTCTCTGGTTGTTCATATGATAACTTTTAATGCTCCTTTCCTGTTTATAATCAATAACATTAAGGGGCAATTAACTGTATTTTGTAGGCTATTGCAATTTAAACTTCTGGAATTACTGAGAATTCTTCCCAGTAGCCTTCTTTGAAAATTACTATCATTGTCAACCTTTTATTTAATTTTCAAAGATTGTTAGACCATACGTACCTGCTTGTATTACAGAATTTGAATGGACCAATCCTTTGTTTATGCCAGAGTCACGGATTCTCCTAGTCATTGTCCTTACTTATTTCTGTCTTCCCAAATCTTTAGCCTAAGAGAAAGTATGCAAGAAGAGATACCGAGTTTCTTATCCTGATACAGTATATGATGAAGACCAAACAGTCAGGCGTGATGAGACCACAGTCCTTATTGGGACTGTGCCAATTTCTGCCTGTAACACCTGGGACAATTGGCTTCATCTCTTTCATCTTTAGTTTCTCATCCGTAAAATGGGATTGGTAATTAACTGTCCTGCCTGATCATAATAACTGATATTTTATTGACTTTATAGTTTATTAAGCTCTTTTTTATAATTTTAAAATCCAATTTTTGAACTTTCTCTGAGGACGGTGTAGATATCCTACTTTGACAGATGAGGACACTGAGTTCCAGAGAGGTTAAATAACTTGTTCAAAGTCCCACAGCTAGTAAGTGATGCATCGTCTTACTACATGGTTGGTGCCTTCTCATTTGTACCAGATTTCTGCCTGCTTGATAGGGTTGTTCTGCAAGGGAATAAGAGATGATTTATGTAAGAGTATGTTAAAGACTATAAAGAACTATAGAAAAGTTTATAAATTTATTATAATTGCCATTAGCTTATGCTGTTGATTCTGAGAAACTGATTTTTCCCACAGTTGCTCTTCTCTGAAATTGGCGTGCATCTTAAAATCAATGGCCCTGCTCAGTTACAGCCATGGCATAGTTGGAAGTCAGGATGTAGTTATGTGAGTGAAAGCCTTCAGTTGATGCCATCTGGCAAGACGAAGAAAGTCCAGCGTCAAAGTACTTAGATTTTTGACTTAGACTAGAATTGATAAAATATAGTATACATTTTGATCAATGCATAAATATTCAATTAATGGAAACCCACAAATCCCTACCACTCCCAGGGAATGTAAGCTATTTATAGGAAAGACATTTTTTGTTGTCCATGTTGTGGGTGCTCCTGAGACAATTTAGTCTGGAAATACTAATGAGTCAACCACCAAGCAAGGCTCACGTGTGTATTTATGTAGTTTTTTATGTATGTTTTGTATGTATGTATGTATGTAGATATGAAGTTTCTAGCTTCATATCATACTTAAATTTTATTGATTTCACTTATTTGATAAGCATTTTTTGAAATCACCCTGAAGAAAACGTAGGTGCGTCTGACACTAACTCTTCTCTCAAAAATCTTTGGGAGGAGAGGTGAGACATTCATAAATAATTATAACGCAGGATAGAAAGTGTTAAATTCAGAGAAAGTTCTTGGTGAATATGAAAGTCCAGACTGTTTTTGCAACATAACTGAATCAGTGAAGATTGGGTTGCTTAAGTATTGAATGGTTTCCCAAAAGGACTTTTTGGTTGTTTCAAGGAAAATTCATTAAACAATAAAACCCCTTTTTCAAATGTTTAAATTATTTAAAGCCACTTTTCAAATCCTTATGGATTATATGTCATTTAATGAAATTGAAGACTTCTAAAATTCCAATATCCATATTCAAGGATATTCCCAAACTTAACCAAATCAATTCAAAGTGAGTTTGTAAATGCACAACTTTTATTTGCTTTTTCAGCTAGAAGAACAATCAAAACACGTAAGTCGAAAAGAAGATGTGGCTGCATTAAAAAAACAAATTTATGATTTGTCAATGGTAAGAATTACCTTTTCACTTACAGAAATATATTTCCTGTTGCACTACTGTTTCCTCCATATAACCATGCTGTTCTTTCCGTGGTCCAGGAATAGACGCTTAAAGAGAAGTTAATACCATAGATAAAGAGTTAGAGAAAGTCTTTGAAACACCTTTGACCAAAGGTATTATTCACGAAGGCTTTTTCCCTCAATGATACCTCACCTATTGTGAATTCTTTCATTTTTTATTCAAAGCAATATTGATTTTAAATAGTTAACCCAGCATTCTTACAACATCAACTCCGGTCTGCATCCCTGGCTTTGTAAATGAGGTATTATTGCCCTGTCCTTCCTCCAACCTTCCTCTTTCTCTCCCTTTTCCGTCTTCTGCCAACCGTATCTTTAGTCCTTCTGTTGCCAAAATTGGTTAACATTTACATCTGTTATATGATGGTCATTTTCTCTATTTTGTTTTCAGCTTGACTCTAAAAGTTGAAAGCCAGTAATGAACATTTCCTTTCTTATGACTCTAAACATTCTCACTGCAGAGTCAAGCATGAGCTAGCGTGAGCTGGGATTGCCTTTCTTTCTCTCCGGTCATTATCCCTGTGCTACTCAGAAGAGAAGGCTCCCAGCTTCATGGTCGGATGAATCCCGTTTGTGCACTACCAGTTCCAGATTCCGCCACATCTTAGTTGCTTTTGTATGTGGATCATGACTTTATAGAGCTGCTTGTTTTCTTGGATTTCCTGGTTTCTTGTAAAAAGAAACTCTGTCATCCCCATGATATCACCAATTCTTTACAACAACTTATATTTCTTCCCAAAGCATGAACTTTTTTCTCTTTGAAAATATTGATTTTGGAGTCGACATTTCAGTTCTTATTGGACTGCTTGTTATTTAATCTTGCTACCTGTATGTCATCTGGGAATTTCTGGTCATTTTATGTCACTGGTGTAGGATTCCTTTGCGGCTAGATCAGTTGATCTGTTCACTTCGAGGCCTCTCCCCTGAAAGAGAGTCTCCCTAGGAGCTTCGTGTGAAGCTGGCTGTCAGACTGTGGGACCAGCATGTGTGGGGCCTGCGTCTTCAGAGGGAAGCTTTCGTTTTCCTTCCAGGACTCATTCAGTTCTTTGTAAAGAGACAAGCCCTGTCTTGTTGCCTTTGGAATAAACTCTGGCTCTCCGCTGTTCTTTGCTAGGGCAAGAGAGGGGCTGGGCTCTAGTCGGGGGGTGGCTTAATACTCAAATCTAATCTCTGTGTTCAGCCCCACTTCTCATTCTCGCTCTCCAGGGCTGTGCCCGGTCAGTTGCCTCTCCCTTGTTCTACAGCAGACCCTCCCACACACATCTTCTGGACCAGCCTTTCTCTTACTCTTCCCTTTGTGAGCACAGTGTCATCCACTTTCCATTTTTCAGAAATGTATTCAAGTCACTGGACTGCTGATGGGCCCTTCTTCCATTCTTTTAACTTTTATTGGTTTCTTTCCTTTGACATTTCATGTTAATGGGGCCTCAAAAGAGAAAGAAGACAAATTCATGCACTCAGTCCACCATCTTGAACCGGAAGCCTCCAATGAATTTTCCTTCTTTTTTTTTTAAGAAAAGGATAGAAATTTCCTAACCACACTGGTTTACTTTTAAGTGTAGAACTTAAAAATGTTAGGTGATAGGATTTGTTGTAAAAAGTAGCCCGTCTACCTGGTAATAGGTACTATGAATTCCACAGATTATTTCTCAGTAGTTTCATGGCTCGCATTCAGTAAAACATTTAAATGCTTGGTCTCAGTTAATTTGACAATAATATGTTAAAGGTACATCATGATGAACTCTTGACTATTATAGTTTGGTATCAAATGTCAATTGTTAAAAAAAAAACTTTGACAATTTAGATTTTTGACACTTTAATACTTTATAATAATTTCAAATTACCTTGAATTGATAATTAGTCCTTTGAACCAAGATTCGAAGACTGTGGAGGGTGAGGGTGTTGTGTGGGACGGTGACACGCCGCTGAACTTCACTTCTCCCGGATGGAGGAAACTCTGAATCTAACGACCTGCCCTGTTCCTTTTCTCTAGGAGAATCAGAAAGTTAAGAAAGATCTTTTAGAAGCACAGACAAGCATAGCCTTTCTTCAGAGTGAATTAGATGCTTTGAAAAGTGATTATGCTGATCAGAGTCTGAATTCTGAAAGGTATGAAACTTCACATTTTGGTTTTTAGTTTGAGTGGAATGTTTACTTAGATAACCATCCACGTGACTGAAGCTCAGCCAGATAATAATAAAGGGTTAGTTATTATCTTTGCTCCTAGGTTCTTTGCTTTCTAAAGATTTTACTTTCAATGTCAGATTTCCTAGTGATTTTTGTGTTTTTAATTTTCTTAAACAGATTAATTAATTTGATTATTGGCTGTGTAGGACAGTGCAGGGCTTAATAAATGTTTGAATTAACTGGGACCAGAAGGATATACCTAAAGTGTCAAGAGTCAGTGCTAATTAAAGTGCTTTGAAGGTAGGAACCCAGGCCACACAACATAAGAGAAGGGAGCAGTAGACATCTTAGGCAAGTCAGTTTACTTTGCTATGCTTTAGTCTTGCAGTAACGTGTTAGTAACATAAGACCTAACATACATGCACACAGAGGCATGTACTCCTACATAAGGGATATATACATGGATGTTTCTATAGGACCATGTAAATATCAAACGCATATATATGCATTTGTGTGTATCCCCTAGTACATGTACACTAGGGAAAAATATCTTGTTTTTTGTTTGTTTGCAAACTTCAATCAGAATTAAGGTCTTGTAATAGAATGCAATGAAACGTTTATGAAATACTTACTGTACGCAGGGCCCTCAGCTAGATAAGGAGTTATGAGCGTGGAGTATATAAAAGAGAAAAGATGTGGTCTGTGCTCTTGAGAACTTCAGATTTAGTTGGGAAAAGAAAAAACTAAAAGGTATGAAGTTAAACCACTTAAGAAGTAAATAGTCTCAGAAATAATACCACCAGCAATGTCACAGGTTAGGTGCATTGGCATGTGATTGTAGGCAAAATGTTCCTTTAGTTCAGAAGCGGTGAAGGACTTTGCTAAGGAGGAGACGCTTGAGGTGAGCTTGGGGGAGGGGTGGGTTGTGCAGGTCAGGGGAGCCGAGGCACCATCAGCAGGCAGTGCAGGGAGCACCGCCATCTGCCAGGCACTTCCTTGGTACTTCACTGACACTAATGCACTCAACCCACAGAATATCCTATGAGATGGGCACTTCATTATCCCCATTTCACAGGTAGGAAAAGAGAGTCTCAGAGATGTTCCAGGTGAGGCAGAAACCAAAGCAGGGGCAAGAACACAGGGAAAGATAAGACTTGTTTAGGAAACAGTGGTCAGATCATAGACGGAAAAAGATATTTTGAATGGAAAGGCAAAAGTTAAAAGAAAAATTAAAAAGTTTAAAAGCTACTTTAAGGCTGTGATCTAAGGGCCCAGAATTTTTGGCTGAGGGATTTAAGTTCCTCTAGACAATTGGGAAACTTTTAGCTTTATCATGCAGAGATCGAATGGACAGGTTCTGGTGGACAGAACTTGATAGTTGAGAGTTTTTGGAAGCTAGTGATGGGGCTTGTCTGCTTAAATGGGGCCAGGGTGGTGTAGGGGCTGGAGGTGAGCGGCTAATGCTCTGAGTGGACATCGTGAGGAGGAGGCCAGGGCTTTGTAATAAAGCAACAGAGCAATCGCCGAGTGTGAGTTTATAGCAAATCAAGAAAGCCTGGTGTGTGGATTCCTCTGTGGTTTAGGGTGAGGAGAGGAGGGCCAAGGAGAGGAGAAAGAACCGCAGGACGGGAGAAAATGGCCGGGGCTGGGGTTGTATAAGTCTTAGAATGAGCAGAGAAGAGTCAGAGGTGAGAGTGAATTGGATTGAAGTGCCTGGGGGGAGGAGGCTTGGCAAAAAGTCAGGGTCATTCTCAGGAGGAACAGAGCCAGGTCAGTGGGGTGGGCTGGAAGAACAGTTGGGGGCTGCGCGGGGTGAGGTAGAGCAGAACGTTGCACAAGGCAGTGGAGCAGGTGGCTGTGCTCATGGAGGGGCCGGAGGAGGGGAGGCTGCTGAAGGCACGGGAGCCGAGCAGGAGCACGGCGAGATAGATAACCCTGCTCAAGGACACACGTCTTTGACAAAGGTGAACAAGGGTGGGGGCGGGGTAGGTATAGGTAAGGAGCACTGAACACCTAATTCTCGTTCATACATAAAATGTAATTTTACAGGGATCTGGAAATAATCCGAGAGTACACAGAAGATCGAAACAGTCTGGAGAGGCAAATTGAAATGCTCCAGTAAGTTCTCATATAATATCCTCATTACATTTACATTCTACTTACTCTTTGTTAATAAACCACGTGCCACGTATAACATGAGGTGCGGTATTCTGAAGACGGCGTCGCAGGTCCACGCGTGTTTCCTCTCGCTGTGGTGCGTTCAGCACATCCACTTAGCTTTCTGACGCTTCTAATCCTAAATAAACTGTTCAGATCCAGGGAGTAGAGTGTAATTCTCTAAAAGTCCTCGCAAGTCGGGTGATGTGCCCAGTGTGTCTTTACTGTAACTCTGTAAAGAATAACAGCCTTGACCTCAACGGCTTTCTCTGCAGCTCAACACATGGAGAGCTTGTCAGGTGTCCCACGGTCGTGTGTCAGAGCACCGGGCATGAGCTGTCATTCTTTCACAATTTATCATGCTTGGTTAGAAGTATGTTTTCCTTAGGGTTTTTTTTTTTTTTGAACCCTATTGGAACTATTACACCTGCTCTGTCAGCTTCAGAACCAAGTTGCAGTAACTCCAGCCTCTGAGGGCCCTCCCCAGGAAATCTGCCCTGCCCTTTCTCTCTTTCCTGCCTGTGCAGTATTTTCTTCTGGCTTCAGTTCTCCTAAATGGAGTAAGGTCAGGCTTGACAAATTTTTTTCACCATTTTTGGATGCTTGTTGAGTCTCTCACCTGTGGCAATTATAGAATTGACAGAATACTGTAATCCTATTTATTTATTCATTCATTTATTCATTCAGCAGATTTTATCAGTCAGGTATGCCGGGAGCTCAGGATAGAGTGGAAAGTAGGAGGAAAAAGTCTTTCTCCTTATGTGGCTAGTCTAGGGGAAGAAGATGGAAACGGATCACTAATTGCAGAAATAAACATAAAATGCCAAGGAAGAGAGGTGGGACTCAGGGAAGGGACATGTACCCTGAGGGCACACAGCAGAGAGTTCCGCCTCACCAGAAGTCCAGGAAGGTTCCCCGTGGGAGCAGTGATTGAGCTGAGATCTGGAGGGTGAATAAGCCTTCAGTAGGGAAAGATTAGCCCCTCTCTGAGGCAGAGGCTCTGTTGTTATCCTCATTTGTAGGTGAGGTTGCTGAGGCTCCGACAGGTTAAGTGACTTCCGTAAGTCGTAGGGAAAGTATGTGCCTGAGTTGGGATTTGAACTCAGAATCAACATCGGAGCCTTTAACTGGTAGAGGACAGTGCCTGGTGGGACAGCACCAGGCCATGAGTAGGATGCGGGAGTAGCCAGGAGAAACATGATGTATAACACGTCACACCCACGCCTGGCTAGGATGCATGCAGGGGAGAGAGCAGCCCTGAGGCAGGCCAGGTCGGGCATTTAGGGAGCAGAGACCTGCAGGAAACCCATTCAAACGACGGAGCTCCCCAATTGAGCAGGGGGTTCCACAGCACAGCGCGTTCCTTCCAAAGATGCCTGAGAGCTTTAGAGAGAGGTGATCCATCACATAGGCTGTAATCCTAGTAATAAGTTATGAGCTCAGTTTATGGGTTTGAAGAGAGGTGGTAGAAAGTTGCAAGAGGCGGTAATTCCAGGTTCGGAACGTCACAGCCTGGAAAGAAGGTGGTGACATTTATCCCCAGGATACCCTCCTCGCCTGTTCATTTGTTTCCCTTATTTCCTCTGTAGAAAAGCCAACAGGAAGCTGCATGACAGTAACGACGGCCTGAGGAGTGCCCTCGAAAACAGTTACAGCAAGTTCAACAGGTCCTTGGTATGCAGCCGAATTCCATGACCCATCCTGTCCTCTCCTGTGGTAGAGTGTTGTGATGACAATCTTGCATTTTCTTAGAGGAGAGCTTCGTGTAGAGCCTTCTAATAAGAAGAAGCTCTTCCATATGATATAAAAGGAGGAGCATTTTCCCAAATTAAAAAATGTTACTTCTCTGTAGAAATAAATGCCTCGATGTTAGCCAGCTCTTTTGTTAGTTGTTCTAGGAAACCAGAGAAAGATGCGTCAGATGTGACCCATGTCATATCAGAGAGTTTATAAGGTAGTAGGGAGTCAGGATGTGCACGGACAGCAATCACATAAGGAAAAGTGGGAAATCCTGTGGAGGCACAAATAAAATACCTCCCGGTGGGGAGGCGGGGGTGCTTCTGGCTGAGGAGAGTGTTTAGACACACTGAGTATTCTTCCTGATAGATTATCAGAGAGGAGGCCTTGGTTTTTTTTTTTTTCTTTTGAGGAAGATTAGCTCTGAGCTAACATCTGCTGCTAATCTTCCTCTTTTTGCTGAGGAAGACTGGCCCTGAGCTCACATCCGTGCCCATCTTCCTCTACTTTATATGTGGGACGCCTACCCCAGCATGACTTGCCAAGCGGTGCCATGTCCGCACCCAGGATCCGAACTGGTGATCCCCTGGTCTCTGAAGCAGAATGTGTGAACTTAACCACTGCACCACTGGGCTGGCCCCAGGCCTTGGATTTTAAACCCTCTACAGAAACGTAGAAAAGGCTATGTCCCATTTGGAGTTTTGAGGACCTCCCCAGGCGGCGTGCACCTGAAAGGCTCTCCTCCGACTTTTGGGGGTCAGCTTCACATGTGGAGTTCCAGCACTGTAGCTTTGGTGTGGACGAGTCAGTCACGAAGTCAAGTCCTGGTTCGAGGAGAGAGCAATCCAAAGTAGTTGGTATTGCAGAGTCCTGGCACGACTGGGGAACCAGGGTGCTCCTAACGGCCCTTCGTGGCTCAAGCAGTAGACTGAAATACTATGTGTGGACTTGAAATACGATGAAGAGAGAGTACTCTGGGCAGTTGTCTTGTTGCAATTTTCCTCTTGATTTTCATGCTCACATTTGCTCTTGTAGGATCCCAATCTTTTAATTACATTAGAAATTAAATACTGTGCTACAGTTAAAGTATATATATATATAATGTTTACATGAAATAACAAAAGGTTACTTATGTATTACAGCGCATAAATAATATATCACCAGGGAATACGCTTTCCAGAAGCAGTCCCAAATTTAACCGTCATTCTCCTCAGCCTCTGGGCTATGACAGGTATGTTCACACCTACTTAACTTTTTGTTTCAATTCTAGATCAAAGTTAAAAGAAAAGTAAATTTCCTTTAAGGTGAATTAAAATAATAGAATATATTTTGGGCATTAATTTTTATTTTCTACTATCTTATTTTAAATTTCTGAAACATGAAACATGTAAAAATTAAAAGTAAAAATGTTTCAGAGAGGGCAGCATGATTCCATGAAGATGCTGTCATGACTTGGTGAACTCACCCTTTATGTGAACTCACCCTTACCTCATCCCTACTCACGTCTTGTTTCTTAGAAGTGGCCTCAGTCAAAAGTGTCTCAGGAGAACAGTGGAACCGCGGTCTAGGATGTTGTGGTACATGTGGTATATGACGTTGAGACTCTTGACATCATCTGTAAATGTTTAATAACTCAGCATAATATGTAAGCTATGTTCAAGGAAAAGGAAACTTCCAGAACAAATAGAAGTATGGCTAGTAGATATTTGTGAGCTACTGTATTGAAGGAGTCAGAGAGGCTTACCAGAAGTGAGAATTTAGCTCTATTTTTAATGAAATGAAATGAAATATTGGCCCTGCTGCAACTTGAGAGCTGTCAGTAAAAGGTAAAGATCACTTTTGTGCATGCGTGTGTGTACATACACATATGACCAGTGTTGCTACTTAACAAGGTAATTGTCGAGTATGTCAGAGTTTGAAAGTAGAAGTGAAGGCATAAACCATACATTTCCAGCTCTCCGCTTCTGATGCGACTTTCTAATCCGAGTTCATTCCCTTCTCATCTGGGAACTTTGGTCTAAGGAATAATGTACTGAATATCCTGGCGACAGCAAAATGGTCGGGGTTCCTCTCAGGAAGGTCTGTTAAACCAGGCTTCTTGGTGATCACTTTTAAGAAAATTCTATTCAGGTATCAGATGTTTTTATTGTTCCCTGATTTGTAAAATAAAAAATTTTAATGGCTTATTGATTCATAGGCAGCCGGCTGCTCTGTTATTGAGAAATAGAGATTACTTTTTAAAAATGTGTGGTGTGGTGCCATTTCTCTGGACTGATATTTAAGATCAATTCTAAGGAAATAGGGGGAAAGATACATAACTGAAAATTGTTTCAGAAATTTCACGATGATGAGAAGATGCCATGAATAAGGCTTGTAAATCCTGGACTAATTGCTCCTCAGCAGTAGGTTCAAAGAGACAAAGTCCTCACATCCCAGCGGCTCAGAGAGACAGGATCGGAGGCCTCATGCGCTCATCGCTTTGAACTGTAACCAGAGCGCCGCTGTGGGCTGCCTGATGTTACTTTTTGAGGTGTCATTAGTTTGATGTAAGAAGTTAACCTTTTATTTTCTTTCTGATGCTAGTATAAGAACTTAAAAGCATGTGGGAAATGTAGTTTTATGACTTTTGTGGCCTTATTGGATTTTAACTTGTGTATTTGTTTTGGATTTGTGGTTTTTATAAGGTTTCTAACAAAAGTATAACTTGTTTTATATTTTTACGTATAAATTGTAATGAAGTATTCTTTGGGCAAATAAGAATAGTTTAGTTTTAAAACGGTATGTATCTAAGTGGAGTTTGAGAAAGTCTGATCTGTACCTATATTTTTAATGTAGAGTCTGGATATTCTTGGAGGTGATTTTTCAATTCAGGATTCCACTTCTCCTTACTCCTTATCAAAATACAAATAGGTTAAAAATAATAAAGTTCTGACCAGTAATGATCTGGAGCTGAAGTACTTTGTAGTATATTGTAATGAGAATAGTTTCCTTAGGTTCTTACAGATAGACCTAAAATCAGTTGCAGAAGGAGAGTTTCATAAATGATGAAACAAACAAAAAAATGTACACACACACACACACACACAGCCAGCTAGGTAGATTGGGGTATAGTATGAAATTCCTGCCCCAGGATCAAGACTTTATAATTGAGCAACATATTTAGAGAGAGTTTAGTGTTAAATTACCTTTTTAATTAATTTTAAACATTTGTTAATGGCACCAAAATATTTTTGACTTCTCAGATTTGTATGGCTTATTCTTGTATCTATATTGATCACCCTGCCTTTTCTAAGCGTATCCATCTCTTATTTCTTGTATCTGGAGACCTGTGAGCCCTGCCCATTCCCCCTTTCAGATGAGAACATGGGTGCCAAGTGGCTAGGATGGTGCCCAGTTTGTAGTGGGAACTAAATAAGTTGCAGCCCCTGTTTTTATTTCAGTATAAACTTAGATTCTTATGAAAATCAAATGGAAAAGCAAAAGTGAATAGGGAAGATATGTGGTTTCTTTTGATTCTCCTGTTTACTGTTAATTTCTCCCTCACTTATAAAATGTTACTTTCGCAAATGGAAAGATCCATAGAAGTCAGTAGAAGTCAGGAGTTCTAGCCTTTATCTGAGGCACCTTCCTATGGAATCTCTCCTATAGGAGTCTTTCCAGACTGTGTGTCAACACTTAGTGGCAGAAATCTAATCTTATGTCAAACCATTCCAATACCACACATTTCTAATTGCCTGTCATTTTCACCACATTGAGTAGAAATGTGACTCCCAGAAAAGTTTATCAGTTGCCCTTATTTGTCTTGTGCAACCTGAGAGAATGTATGCTGCTTCTTCGTCTGTCAGCTCTTTGGGTATTTGCAGAGAGAAACCGTCAAGACTCAAGCTGAGTACATTGAACCATTGCTCACATCTGAGGGTTTTGAGTCTCACGTCATCGTAGTTGCCTTTCCCATCCAGATTCTCAGCATCCCTTTTAAGTAGAGATGTTATCCAGAAATGAACAAACTGTTCAGAATATGGTCTGATCCCATTAGAGTAAAAAAGTTCACGTGTTCTACATACATTTTTCTTAATGCAACTTGAGAGTGCATTTAAATCCCAGGTACTCTCTTTTGTATCAGATAATAAAGAAGATAATTTTAAAAATAGCTTCGTTTATTAAATGTTTGATTTGAGTATCTTTATCTTAATTGACTGTTGCATAGAATGAACTGATACTGCTTTGAACATCTTATTTCCCTTGATGCTTAACTGAGGTATGTTGTGGCTCTTGGCGAAAATGAGAATGTTGGTCTTCTCGATTGCATTGCTGTCTGACTGTTGCCTGTGTGGTCTTGAGCATCGTGAGCCCTCAGGTAGAGCAGTCTTCTCCTTTATCACCAGGTCACCCCGCTCTTCCTTCGTGGACGAGGACTGTGACTCGTTGGCCCTCTGCGATCCTATGCAGAGGATGAACTGTGAAGTTGACAGCCTGCCTGAGAGCTGCTTTGACAGTGGCTTGTCTACCCTGAGAGATTCCAATGAGTATGACTCGGAGGTGGAATGCAAGCAGCAGAGGGGGTTTCAGAGGTCGCACGGCACGCAGGAGAGCCTCGGGGGTGATGCTTCAGACACAGACGTAAGCCCCCGAAGTCACTGTTCTCCCAGGCCTTTTCTTTGACAGAAATCTGTCAACCTGTTTGACTTTTACCTGTCACGGGGATGTGTTTGAAAGGTTGTGAGTGTGAAGTGTAGTCAGTAGAATGTTTTTTGCCCCACCAAGTTAGGGAGAAGTTCTCCTAGATTGCCATTTTGAGGGCACTCTATTCCATAACAGCCTTGCCCATGTGTCGATTCAGCTGCATGTTTTTCCTCTCTTTAATGGATCATGTACATGTGTAATGAGAGACTTTGTTTTTTAACGGCTGACTTTTTTGAAAAACCAGGTTCCTGAGATAAGGGATGAAGAGACATATGGCTCAGAAGGTGTGGCTTCCGTCCTAGACTGGAACCCCCAGGGGTCAGTGAGTGAGGGCAGCACTGTTGGTTCGTCAAGAAAGCCCATCCCTGCACTTGCACTGCAGGTGGGTGGTTTCTGAGACACTTTTGTTTATGAACACTTTTAAGTTTTGAGCTGTATAACTCATTAGAAAGAAAACCGTCACTACCTTTGTCACCCACTGTGGCTTTTTTCCCCTAGACAGACGTGGTGGATGATAACTATAAATCTTCCAGCTCACAGAAGGCTTACAAGATCGTGCTTGCTGGGGACGCCGCAGTGGGGAAGTCCAGTTTCCTCATGAGACTTTGCAAGAATGAATTTCGAGGAAATACAAGTGCCACCCTAGGTATGATTCTGTTTTCACTAGATAATGGGAGGATGACTTTCTTTAGCTTGATTTTATTTTCTTTAAGGATTATTTACACAGGTCTCTCTTTCTCTTTCTCTTTGCACATACATATATATAGATATGTGTGTTTCTGTGTGTGTGTGTCCTTGTCTATAGAATAGTCCTCCTCTATTTTGGCTAAGGCCCGACTCTGGGAAAGGAAGACTGGCCAAGGACAGAGGTATCTCCTAGGGCAGTGAGATCAACCAAACCAAGTTTAGAGCCTGAGGTGACAGATTGATTTATTCAGCAAACGGTCCCGAGTCCTCCTGTGAGCCAGATACTGGTATAGGCACTAAGGAGACACAATGAACAAAGCCGATGAAATCCCAGCTCCCAAGGAGCTTACATCCCAGAGGAGGGAAATGGGTGAGAAAACAAAAAAAGATGGGGCATGGGGTTTGGGGAGAGGAGCAGTTTATGCTGGGTGGCTAGGGAAAGCCTTTCTGATCAGGTGTCATTTGATGCTGCTAAAGTGACATTACTAATGGTCAGTTTGTCATTATGGTCAAAATCAAAGGCAGCTATATCCTCCCTTCCGACTTCACATACCTCTCTCAGAACAAGGAAAGAGGTAGTGTCTTGATTTCCCAAATTTGCATAATAATCAGTAAAAAGAGTTGAAGATATGCAAATTATTATTTATTTTTCTTATTCATCTAAAGAGTTCTTATTTGGATAACCAGAAATGTTAGAGCGGATTGATTACCCTCTTCACAATGGGTGTCTTTGTAAATTTATGGTTCTCTGTTATATCCTTCAAGATAACCGAGTTGAAAGTTACCTTCAGGTTGATTAAAAAAAAAGACTACGGTATTTGGTTGACTTGCTACAGAGTGTGCCATATACACATACAGATACATATACACATGCACAGACACATATACATATTTCCGTGCACGCGTGCACATGGACACACACGCACAGATATAACCGAGTTTATCTAATTACCTGGGCAGATAGAACGTTGATTTTGCTTTTGTGTGTGGATTAAGTCCTTCCCCAAGTCAGCCGACCTGCAGACGGTACATCTGTGTGCACGCGTGTGGTCTGACTGTAACCAGTACATGCCGGTCCCTCTCCGTGAAGGCCATGTTCCTTCCTCTCTACCTTGCTGAGCTTTGGCTTATTGGGTTTTGTGTCATCTAAGAGGGCTTGAGACTAAAAACCGATGGAGTTACTTACATTATGTTCTCTACGTTCTCTTATGTTCCTTTTCAGGAGTCGATTTTCAAATGAAAACCCTCATTGTAGACGGAGAGCGAACAGTCCTGCAGCTCTGGGATACGGCCGGTCAGGAGAG
The DNA here is from genome assembly GCF_021613505.1 of Equus quagga. Taxonomy (NCBI): domain Eukaryota; kingdom Metazoa; phylum Chordata; class Mammalia; order Perissodactyla; family Equidae; genus Equus; species Equus quagga. Next base: position 90,576,770 of record NC_060272.1, read on the forward strand.
GTAAGTGCTTTTCCTAATGCTTCGCGCTCTGCTTCGGTTTGCACAGACACACCCTGGAGGACACTTGGGGTTTTTATTCGCATATAGTATATTAGAATTTAATTATATAATATCCTATATATTATATAATAGAATTTCAAGAATGCTCACTCGCTGCCACATCCTTTCCTCCTTCACTTATCTATCAGTTGTGCAAGAAGAGGATCTTTAAGCTTCCTGTGAACTGGTGTTCAGCTGGGAAAAACTTGCTTCCTAACAAGCGAGTTTAGATGAGGCCACACTCCTGAGTGCAGTGGCAGTGTGAGGAGCTGCTTAGCTGGGGTGCCATAAAGGATGGAGAAGAGAGCCTGTCAGCTCCCTTGGGTTCGAGGGCAGAGGCACAGACTAGACAGCAGACTCGCATCTGGTGACAGTACCTTATCTTGCATTCATTGCCAATGACCAGAAGCATTAAGCATAAGTTTTAATCTTATCTAACTCTTTGGGAACCGAATCTACCCAATGTTCAACAAATAAGCTTGGGATGCCAGCCTACTTCTGTGCCAGATGCCAGTCAGGGGGCTAAGATTCCACAGTGGACAGACACAAATACCTCCCCACAGGGAGCTTACATTCTCCAGCAGACTGGGAGTTTCACCATTTAAAAAGTATTTGTGATTGGCAATGGCCCTATTTAAGATACTGTCACATATAGCACTTGGTTTAGCATTAGGACGTGCATGTTGAGCTCTGCTGTTTCCCCAGCGAACCCCCCACAGCTCTGTGTATGTACAGTTCCTGGCACGTTGTGGTGTTTTACATTGTTAGTTCTTCCACCCGCCCCATAATACTCCCTACCCACCACCCCCACAATAATTTTTCTCTAATGTGCATCTTCTTCCATCCTTCTCTGTGTCCCACATGCGAGTTCTGGTAGCTTGTTGCTGAGGCTGAAGTTTTTAGGAATTATTCTCTCAACCTAGTCCTGGTTATGCTTTGAGGTTTGTAGACTTTCTTGGGATTGTTTGGTGGAGAAAATGATTGGCTTTTCCAAATCAGTAGCCCAGATTCTCATCCTCTTAGCTTTGACTGGGTCGGCCTAGAATGACCCATCTTTACACTAAGATGTTGCCATTAGAGTCTTCGCACTCAGGGCCTATTTTAGAGGGTGAGAAAAAGTGAGCATAAAAGACATGAAGAATGAGGCAGCACTAGAGACTGACTGATGAGACCGTCGCTTACGTGCCTTTCTCTTTTGCAGATTCAGAAGTATTGCCAAGTCTTACTTCAGAAGAGCAGATGGTGTTTTGCTGCTGTACGATGTTACGTGTGAGAAAAGCTTTCTTAATGTACGAGAATGGGTGGATATGATTGAGGTAAGAGACACAGAATTACACCGGGGGAGTTATACGCCCACTTGGAAAATGCCCTTTCTCTTCTTTGTGGAAGGGAGCCAGGTTGGAGCCGTGGATCCAAGCTCTCAGGAAGAACTGGCTGTCAGAGGCAGAGTTCCCGACAGCACTTGGCGCTATTGGTTTTTTCCGCAGTAGCTGAGCGGGTTCCCTCAGGGCCAGGGGCGCTGCTAACAGGAGCTTCTGGGGATAAAACTTCTGGGTTTTCTTACAGGTAAAATCTGAGCCCCGTTGAAAGCAAGTGAAAATGCAAGTAACCTGAGAAGCAGCAGCTCTTACAGATGAGGGGGTGGTGTGACTGGGTGTGTAGTGCGGTGGGATGCGTGTACGGGCTTCCAGAAGGTGTACTAGAAGCACAGGTGAAAGAGCACCTGGGTGTGAGCAGGTGCCAGGCTCAAATTCTATAGCAACTGTGTTCTCAACTTTATTCTGGAAGTGGTTTGGGTGTTCACACACCCCAAGATACCACTGAGATCCCAGTTGGTATTTTGAGCGTGTGGTAACATTGGTGCCTTCTTGTGGTTAAATGAGGTGGTGTCTTTCTTCTGAGCAGCTTTCATATCCTTCAGTTTCATGGTAAATAATTTTTAAAAGTAGGAAATGATTTTGACCACAGGTAGTATGCTACCAACAGATATTAATCGACATAAAACGACACTTCAAGCTATAGTTCAGCATACTCTCTTGGAAAACAAAACAAAACTAATGACTAATACAGTTTTTCAGGTAATTCTGTTATCTTTCATTTTTAATAGGCATTAAGTGCAGAGAACAAATTGCTGTCTAATTTCAAGTTAGCCTCTAACTTCTTCAATTGGGCCTATTTTATACCCTGTAAAAAAAAACAGAATTAATGTTCTGTTTCTAACTAAAGAAGTGATATAAGAAATGACTGATTGCAATTGGCTATATGACTTAGGTAATGAGAAATAAATGTGCCTTTTGTTCAGTTGAAATATCATGGCTTAAAATTATTATAAATACAATGAAAGTGTGTTGACATTTATGTAATATTTTTATTTCATAGAATTTTCCACGTTATATTCATCTTTGTAACATATATGAGAAAGGAAATAAGAAATGTAATGTCATTCTCACTTTTTATGGGAAACCTGAGGCATAGAAAGTGTGGCTCTGGTTTGTAGTTATTTAGAGGTTAGAGGTGGAAGGGGGAGTTGGGCCTCCTCGTTCAACACTGGTTGCTTCTTTGATAAAGCACCAGAGTGAGCAGCAGATTAAGAAAAAAGGCTTTTGATGTAAGAAATCATTCCCAAGGTAGAGTTAGTGCATAGAAGAGAGACGTCTACTCGAGGGGACATGTGGACCTCCCTGGGGGGAGAGAGCAGTGAGTTCAGAGGATAATGGATGATCTCAACTAGCTTAGACACACAGATAGTGAAAATCTATGGCAAAACTTGTTACTGTTGAAACTATTGGGCTTAGTCTTCAGATTCAGGTTTTGGATTATGCTCAAGAAAAGGAGGCATACTGTGCTCAGCCATATGAGCTGTGAAACAGCCCTTAGTGCCCAGCCGTGGCATGTGTCAGGAGCCCCATTGTAATACTTTGCTAAACACCTGCATATGGTAAATGACCTTTTCAGCTATTCATATCACCTTTCATCAGGTGTGAAAAGGAAGAAAACTCTTCAAGGTGAATTCTTGGGCCTGACCCCGGGGCCGAGTGGTTAAGTTCGCATGCTCCACTTTGGTTGCCTGGGGTTTGCTGGTTCATATCCTGGGTGCGGACCTACACACAGCTCATCAGGCGGTGCTGTGGAAGCGTCCCACATAGAAAAACTAGAATGACTTAGAACTAGGGTATACAACTGTGTCCTGGGGTTTTGAGGAGAGAAAAAAAAGAAAAGAATAAAAAAGGGAGGAAGATTGGCAATAGATGTTAGCTCAGGGTCAATCTTTCTCACCAAAAAATAAATTTAAAAAAAAGAAAAAATGATGAATTATTGAATTTGCTATGGAGAAAAAATTAAATACCACTTGGCATTTGACTTTCACTTTCTTTGAAAAAAATGGGCATGATGAACCTTTGCCATGGTTCACCTTCCTAACTTGAGGAAATTCCATAGGGACAATTTATGTGGCCACGTAAGTAGGGTAGAAGCTAATGGTGTGATCGTTGGGATAGGCCAGAGGATTGAGAAGCAGTAGTATGTCTTTGGTGCATTAATAATCAATACACTTCAATTGAAGACCACTGGGTTTCAGAATCTCGTAATAAAATTGTGGATAAAATAAGATTATGGCCATTTACTTACCTGTCATGAATAGTTTATTGATTATTTGGGTAAAAGTTGAATGGAAACACTTGAGATGTGAGATCTTTTCCTCACTTTTACACCTGAGAAATATTTTGGGATACCTACTCTGTGCTTGGATGGTTCTAGAGCTTGCAGTATATCTGTTAATAAAACAAAGAGCCCTATCCTTATGCAGCTTGTACTCTCGTGGAGGAGACATACCAAGCAACAAACATAAATAAAATAGGTACATAGAATGGTAGAAAGTGATAAATGTGATAGAAAGAAGAAGAGGGCAGGGTACAGGGCCTTGTGCTGAGGCAGTGGGCTGCAGGAAGTGTGGTCGCTGGAAGGTGACATGGGAGCCAAGACTTGAAGGAGATGCCGGTGTTTACCCATATGACTTTGGGAAGCCATTTAGATGCTCAGATGCTTGACATCCTTAAGTGAATATTTGATTAATGGCTCTCACATGATGCCCCCTCGGCTCCTGAGCAGTTTGCCAAAGAACACAAGGAATTAACCCATTAACTGTTGGGATGTCTAGTTTTGGGAGGGCCTTTCATTCCCTTCTCCACTCTGCTTTTACTACACTCTGGTGCCTTTCTCTGAAAAGAAAGGAGGTCAAATATGATCTCATTTTTTTTTTTTTTTTTGAGGAAGATTAGCCCTGAGCTAACTGCTGCCAATCCTCCTCTTTTTGCTGAGGAAGACTGGCCCTGAGCTAACATCCGTGCCCATCTTCCTCTGCTTTCTATGTGGGATGGCTACCACAGCATGGCTTGCCAAGCGGTGCCATGTCTGCACCCGGGATCCGAGCTCGCAAACCCTGGGCCGCGAAGCGGAACGTGTGAACTTAACCACTGCGCCACCGGGCCGGCCCCTGATCTCGTTATTTTTAAGGCTCATTTCTTGAGCCTGTGTCAGGCGTAGCAGCAGACTGAATGAGCACCTGGCTCTCTTCAGGTGCGGCAAAGAGGACTCTCCCCATGTCTTCATCGGGGCTGCTGCTTCTGTCGTGTAGGAACCAGAAACCTGATTTTCTGTGAGAGTCAGGTTATCTTCTTTGGTTCTCATCGTAGCCTGCTGAGGGGGGATATGCGCTTACTACACCCTTCATTTTACAGATAGGGAAATTGAGGCAGAGACATGGAGACTTCCCTGGTTTCACGCAACCCCAGGGTGGCCAGGTGGCGGAGGGGCAGGTCTTTCACTCCGCTCTGCCTTTCCCATCTCACGGTCCATCGCTAGCTGCACTGTGCATCCTGCGACAGTGTGACAGTTTGCATATGCTGATTTGGGAGCATTGTCTTCAGAATCTGTTACTTTGGATGCTTGCTAATTGACTCCTCATAAGAACCGTGTCGGCCTTTAGGATCTTCATATTTTGCTTTTGAGGTAGAGCAGGTAGCAGTGAGTGTGGAACTTTCGAACTCCGTTTTTGACCCCTTATAGCTGAGGGATTCTTGTGTGTTTTGTTTCTGAGATCACGAAGTTGGCTTGTAATCACGCTGTTTGGGGTGAAAGTTGTAGAAAATGACGTGGCACCATAGCCAAAGGCACTTCTGTGCTCCTGCTTCCAGAGTTTATGCTGGTTTGTATGGTGGGAAGGCTCATGGAGTCAGTTAGACCCTGGCCCCGGGCCTCACAAGTTTTCATTTACTGTCTCTGAACTTCAGTTTTCTCACCTATTGACGGGAGAAAGTCGGGTTCTTTTTAGAGACTGAAGTTTAAAGATATTATCTATGCACCATGTGGCACCTAAGACGCATTTGGAAAATGGGAGCTGCTGCTCTCGTCGTTGTAACTTGTCCATGTTTGATGCATGCACAATTTCTTTTCTTTTCTTTGTGGTAGGATGCAACCCATGATCCTATTCCTATCATGTTGGTAGGAAACAAGGCTGATCTTCGTGACACTGCTGCTGCAGAGGGACAAAAATGTGTCCCAGGATACTGTGGAGAAAAACTGGCGATGGTAAGAGTGAGAGTGGCTCCAACTGGGATAGACCCTAGTTGTTGACCCCCTTGGAGTCAGTGGCTTCTCCCTTTTGTCTGCCTTTGCTGTTTGATGGGCTTCTCTTCTTATCCAGGCAGAACTCCCAGCGGGCCCTCGCCCTTCCATGCATATAAGTAATCGCACTAAGGATTAAATCCCTCACAGAGTTAAAGTGATCTTCTGATCATTTTCTCCCAGTGAGGAGCGTTGACAGAGAGGGGCTAGAATTATCCTGTCTTCCTCCTCACTCTCACTGGGTTCCTGGAATCCTTCTCTAGTCCTGGAATCCAGGTAAAGGAAAAAGAATGGGTGTCCTATTTCGAGGAGGTGGCTTTGGTTCTGGTGGGTTACTATGCCAGGGAGCAGAAGATGGTACAGTGTCACCTGGGTGGAAGAGACTTAGAAGACTTGTTTTTTTCTCTAAGATTTGTGCTTGGTTGGAACAGTCTACAGTTATTTTTGTTTTGCATTTGTGTAGAGGATGGAGCTCATTCCTGCCCAGATTTTTATTGTGGGCCATAGTTATTCTCCCATTACTGTCATTGTGTCAGAATGCTGCGTGGCCCTCTTGTGACCTGTCTTACCCAAACAAGGAATCAGATGTTCCCGGGGTCGAATAAGAAGTCCATACCTAACAGTCTGATTTGATGTTGCTGTCATTGTCGTCTGTCATCAGCACCGTGAAGGGCCTGCTGTGTACCATATACATATGTGAACTTTAAAAAGAAGTTTCAATTTCACTATTTTAAATTGGAAAATCTTTTTTGTTTTACATTTTAGAACTATGAACCAAACATGATAAACATCAAAACTAGGCAATGATATACACAAGAGATTCATTCAACACATTAACTTTATGCACCATGTGACAAGCACTGCATTGTGTGTTGAGCGAAGAGTAGAGAACAAAGCAGACAGTCCTTGTCCTCATGTAATTTATTGTCTGGGGAGACAGACATAAGCCCATGTGATCCACATGCTGGACTCTGGCCTGCACATCCTCTTAGAGATCTCATAATTCCAGGCTCCTTGCCGGTTTTATTCCCTCCTCACGATTTCTGAGTTCCTGAGGCTTCCTTATGTGTCTCCTGACTTGTACCCTCCTGCCCCTCAAAGGCATTCTCTGTTTCACCCTATAGCATCCTGTCTATAGAACTCAGCAACAGCACTACCCATTTCTACTAGAAATACATTCATTTTGTGATTTTTATAGGTTTTCTGTAGATTCAGGGGCTCATGGGTAAAGGTCCCACTGTGGAGTCTTTCCCCATTGTCTGATTCTTCTCTCTCTCCCTGCCTCAGAGCAGCCCTCACATCCTCCCCTCGTCCCACAGAGGCCTGCTTAACCGACACCCAGGCCCACAGCACATGCAGTTCTCTTTCCTAAGGGAAATTGTCTCCAGTTTGTTAGATGAAGATACATAAAAATAACTTCATCAATTACAATTGTGGCAAGTGCTGTGTAGGAAAAATACAGGTGGCTATGAAGTTTTATAATAGGAAGACCTAATCGTGACTTTTTAGAGTTAGAAAACACTTAATGCTAACTTCAAAGGAATATTACCTAAAAATTCAAAAGGTTGGTAGGAGTCAGCCTGCAGAAGGGGGTTGATGTAGGTAGGGGATAACCTAGGTAATGGGAACAGCAGGTGCAAAGGTCCTGAGGTGGGAGGGAGTTTGGAGCATTGGAGAAATAGAGGAAAACTCCTGTTAACTGGAGCATTGTGAGGGAGGGAGAGTGGTGGCACATAAAGCTGGGAGGTTGGCGGGGGCCGTATACAAGCTAGGCCTTCTCAGCCATGGTGAAGCGTTTGAACATTACTTGAAGAGGAATGGGAAGCATTGAAGGATTTGAAGCAGGAGAGTGATATGATCAATGATCATGTCCGTATCCACGGGGAGGTTGGATAATAGAGGACTAGAAAATGTCCACTGTCTTTAGCAACAGGCAGGCTGCTGAATTGTATAGGAAGAGATGATAGTGTGAAGGGGACGCATGTCAGCTGCTGGCCAAAAGGAGATGTACTTTTGATGAACATTTAATTCATGAGGGGTTACCTAAAGCTGTCATTTTTATCTCTCGCAAATTATCTGATAGAGAACATTTGGTAGCACTGTTGGAAATAAGAACCTTAAAACATGAAATTTTGTATTGTGCTTTTTTTTTTAGTGCAAAGTAAAAATCTTCTGACTAGAAACTGTTCCTGGAATAACTAGGGTCAAGCTTGTCTTTGTTTTTAAGTGTTGAAACGCTGAATCCAATTTCTTAGCTGGTGGTCACTCTTAGCATACTCAACAGGAAAATATTTTTATTTTATTGATTGATTTTAAAAGCTAAAATTCCAAGAAACTTAAATAAAGATTTCATTTAATTGTGTATATTTCTTTTCTACAGACCCACGGGGCGTTATTCTGTGAAACAAGTGCCAAAGATGGTTCGAATATAGTAGAAGCTGTTCTCCATCTTGCTCGGTAAAATTCTGCCTTATATTTGGAAAACTGAATGGAGGGTTGACTTTTCACCTCATTGGTGCATGTGTCAAATTTCTTGGCCATAACCTGAATGTACATTGGAAAACACTGTGTTGTCTTCGCTTAGTGGTTGGAGAAACAATTAAACATGGATTTTATAAAAACTGGTAATGCTTCCTGTTCCCTGTGAACATTGGCAGAATACCTTTACTGCCAAACAAAGCAGATGCATCTGGCTCGTCACTGACATTTCTGCAAAATGTCACCACAAAGCTAATAGTTGACTTGCATGAATCATTTCCAGGAAACAGATTTTAAATACAAGAGACTATTATGAATATAACTGTCTGACATTTTCTGGGGTAAAGGGGAAAAAAATGCAACAAAGCAAATTGTATATATATCATGCCAGTGGAAAGCACTTTGCTAAAATTATTACCCAGGTAATTATTAAGCAAGGGCAATGGTGTTAATAATAAATGACACTTGAGAGGTAGATTAGAATGACAATTGCATCATTGGAGAACTTGGATATAAATGTGAGGGTTTTAATCCTTGGCGTATTCTTAGGACATAATGTTATCTGTTAGATTTATCTCTTCTGCCTAGTTTTCTGCTGCAAATGAAAAGATGATTCTTTACTGGCCTAAAGAGATTAAATATATATTAAAAAAAAAAACCCAAAATAAAAAATCAAAACGTGCGTTAATAAAATCCAGGTCAATGATCTTTAATTGCTGATAAAGCAAGAACATAATTTTAGGTGTGTAATTCTTTTCCTGATCGTTTGTGAGGTTTTACAAGAATCTTAACTTTAGTATGATAATTGGCCTCTTCTGCTACTATATATTGACAATTAAAACACTTTGCAGTGTTTTGAAATACTGCTTTTCTACTAATGACTTGGTGGTTGGTGTTTATAGTACTTCCTAGAATAAAACTCTGTTAGGAGAGTCTTGGGCTGGGCCTCGGAGAGACCAGGCCCTCACCTGAGAGAGGAGACGGCCCCGGGACCTGAGGTCGCCTGCGTGTCAGGTGCCTGGGCTGGAGCTCAGTCTTTGAACATTATCTCCTTTGACATCAGTCCCAGAGGGGGAGTCACCTCCCTGCACCACACTGGAAATAATCTTTGTTTAAAGCCAAAACAGTGCACACTTTGGGTGTGACCTAGAACAGGTGGAAAAGAGGCAAATGTTGAAAGATGTCTAGATTCCAGTGAATTCCTTGTTTTTTGTCTGTGATTAGTAGAATCGTGGGCTAATATCACATTTGTCAAATGAGAGCCAGAGTAAAACCTTTATAAATTGGGTGAAATAATGGATTCCATGCACCTTTGAGGTATAGGGACCACCAGCCATGTTGGCCAAACAAGATCCGTTCAGTAAAGAGGGGGGAGATTCAGTGAAATGCCCTGAAGATGGAATAACTGCTGAATTGGTAGGTCTTTTCACCTTTTCGGATGGTTGTGTTGATGTTTCACTGAAACGTACCTGCAGATTCCTGGATGGAAGAGATGTGCCTTCTGAGGCATGGGGGAGGACTTGCAGGTCTTCAGAGCGTGGTTGGGCCCAGGCTGGACTGGAGCTCTGTGCCGCCATAGCCTTAGGCAATGGGTGCTGCATCGCTGCTCTGGCCGAGCAGGAAAGGATGCTGCAGGCAGGGCCCTCTGCGTGCTCACTGTTGCTGCCCAGCGTACTAGAGGATCGTGGCGTCAGGAGGCTCAACGTCCAGTCTGAAATCTGCCCCTGACTAGCTGTGGAGTCTTGAACAAGTCCCTGTCCTCCTTTAGGCATCTGTCGTCTATGAAGTGAGGGAGGGGGCTGAGAAAATGACCTCTAAGGTCCTCTCTGGTTCCAACAGTGTGTGATTCTGTATGTAAGAGCCTGTACTCCTCTGAGTAACATAATCTCTAATGCTGAATTATCTCATGGGGTCATACTAAATGACTCCAGATTGCCACATCACACCCAGGGTGCAGAATCGATCCTCTTTATTGTGTCGTTAAGATGGGAGAGGTTGTCACCGCCTGTGCTGCACTGAGTCAGCCAGGCAGGCCGCCCTGTAGGTGCCACACAGACTGGTGTTCAGTTACTTAAACCACCTTTGCACAAAGGTGTTTTGATGATAAGGCCACTTCTTGTGAATCACTTATCAAGGAGTTTTTAGTGCTGTTATTGCATTATGACCTGGTTTGAGGCCTCTAGCTTAGTTATGTTAGTGATGCGTTAAGTATGAATAAAGCAAATAGGTAAAGACTTTAATTTGCTTTATACTGTGCCTTCAGGTTTTCTTTTTTTTTTTTTTTTATTTTTTTTTTAAAGATTTTATTTTTTCCTTTTTCTCCCCAAAGCCCCCCGGTACATAGTTGTGTATTCTTCGTTGTGGGTTCTTCTAGTTGTGGCATGTGGGACGCTGCCTCAGCGTGGTCTGATGAGCAGTGCCATGTCCGCGCCCAGGATTCGAACTAACGAAACACTGGGCCGCCTGCAGCGGAGCGCGCGAACTTAACCACTCGGCCACGGGGCCAGCCCCGCCTTCAGGTTTTCTTGTCGAAGTACCTAAGTCTTAAATGGAAACAATATAGTCTCCACAGGTGAAATTGTCATTTTAGAAAGTTTCCCAGCCTTTAGAAAGTTACATAGAATGCAGAACATATCAGTCCTTGATTTGGATCTCATGATTCCCAACACAGGTCCTTTCACCCCGTGTCATGTCTTCAAACTTGAATTAGAAGAGTTTGTGGGAGCCAGCCCATGGCCTGATAGTTAAGTTTGGAGCACTCTGCTTTGGAGGCCCAGGTTCAGTTCCCAGGCGCAGACCTACACCACTTGTCAGTGGCCACACTGTGGTGGTGACCCACAAACAAAATAGAGGAAGGTTGGCACAGATGTTAGCTTAGGGCCCATCTTCCTCAAGCAAAAGGAAGAGGATTGGCAATAGATGTTAGGGTGAATCTTCCTCAGGAAACAAAAAAAAAAGAGAAGTGTGGATTTGCACTGTCTGAAACAGAATTCATTTCTGAAGGGAGACCATAATGTTTGGTTAACAATCTGAACGCCTCTCCTGCTTCTTGGAACATATCTCAATCTGAGGAAAAGTTCCTCCTGGAAATGCAGTTCCCTGTAGTTCTCACAGGTCGTCTGTCACAACCAGTGTCCGATGGTAAGTAAATCTGCCATGACCAGAACCACAGGCTCTACACATTCTGCAATAGATTCACATTCGACAGGGATTTAATTGATCAATGGCCTGAAATTTGAGAAAAACACAAAAAGCTCCGGCTGATCTGTCAGCTCAGCCCAAGTGCCAAGCCCATTGGGTGTGAATGTGTCCAGAAGACTGAGTCATTAAAATGCAGCCTTAAGGATATGGTAGTTTTTGGTGAGGTAATTCAATTTTCCCAGCCTTAAACCTGTTTTAGATATTGGAAATTTTATCCTTCTGATTTCCTTAAAGTGGGATATGCCTGCATTTTTGGTAGATTAAAGAAACTAAAGGCCAGATGAAAGATGGGAGTACCTATTTTTCTCCCTTAATATTTGCTTTCAGGTTCGGTAATGTCCGCAGTATTATGAGCACTCAGCATGTGAAAACCCCACACTAGGTTCAATAGAGATATCAAAGGGAATATAAGACAGCTGTGCAATTGAACCCTGGTCAAGAAAACATGTGACCAGGCAGCCATACGATATGTAGTTGATAGAGGCCATTGGACCTCCCAGAGGGGAGAGATGTGCGGCTCTCTGTGATTGTCTTGTGGGGATGCTGTGATTATTATACCCATTGTACAAATAAGATAATTGAGATCTAGAATGCTTAATCAGCTTGCTCAAAGTGACACAGCTTCTAAGTGGCAAGGTTGAGAGTGGCACAAGCTCCACCTCCTGATGGGGAGTGCCAGGCACTGACGAGGGAGGGCAGAATTGTCTGGGGCCATCTGGGGAGCTCCCTCACCCACAGCTTGTCACTCAGCCTGTCGAAGGTGGGACTTAGAATCTGCATATTTCACAGCATCCCCAGGGCTGCCTTGGGAAGGACGCTTCCTTAGGGGCTTTTCGTAAGATCACGGAGGTCTCTCGGTGTGGCCCCTACTGGTTCATTCTAAAAGTAACTTAGGAAGAGGCAAAAGGAAGAGATTTTTTGCTGGATTTTAACCATTCTTTGTTATCTCCATGCTCAGGTTAATGAAAGAATGGCTATAGAGTCGTTATTGCTTTTGCTAAGGTCGGCAAGCATTAGTTGCGGATGGAAGCCAGGTTCTAGAGAGTTAAGGAGTGAGCTGTGTATGTGGCACACTATAAAGCAAGAGAGAGCAAGAGTAGGCTGTGAGTGTGTGCATGCACATGTGCATGTGTGTCTCTGTGTGTGCTTGTGTGTGTGTGTGCACATCCTGGTGCTCAGAGGGCAGGCGCAGGAGCAGTCTGCATGGTTAGAATCCCAGCTCTGCCACTTCTCCAGCTGTGTGACCTAAGAGAAGTTTCTTAACCTCTTTTTGCCTTCATTTCCTCACGTATAAAATGGACACAACAAATTCATGTGGTTCTTGTGAAGATTAAAGAAGTCAGTACCTATGAAGCGTTTAGAGCAATGTCTGGATGGCACACAGAAGCACTCAGCCGTGCTGTTTTTATTTCTCCAGAGCCATTTGTGGTTTCATTTTATACCTCAGTAATCCTTCCTCTCTCTCTCTCTAGGGAAGTGAAAAAAAGAATTGATGAGGATGACAGCAAATCCATTACCAATCTGACTGGGACCAATTCCAAAAAGACAATCCAGATGAAGAATTGTTGCAATAGTTAAATCTCAAACATCCTCGGCCAGTGAACTCCTTGTGTCCAGAGTACCGAATTTGTGTGACTTGCTTGCTTCTTAGAGTGGTGCATCCTTTGGACACTGTCATATGGAGTGTACAGTGTGGGAAATCTGAACTATGCTCTTGGGTCCCTCCAGAACCCCGGCTCTTCTTCGCTAGTTTCAGTGAACAGTTTGGTCCCTCAGGTTAAATATACTTGTCTTGTCCTTACAGTCTTAAAATATAACATGTAAATATTTTTAAAGTGGTAAATAATCACATGCTCAGATCAAAGCTGTAGAAGAAACTCACTGATGTACTTAGATTCATGTGGTAGCTGACTTTGTAGATAACCTATGATGATGTTTACTTCAAATATTCAATACTAGAGTACTAGTAAAAGAGGGGTATCATCCTAGCTTTGCTGTTAACTAGCCTTGTGGTCTTGGATAGGTCCCCAGCCCACATTAGACGTTTCGTCTCTGTAGAATAAGCAGCGTGGCCTGGCGGGCCTGGGCTGTCTCAGATTCTGTAGCACCTGAAGCAGTGGGAGGAGAGCACCCCAGCCCACACTTAGTAAGGACTCTGGTTATTCATACTTTGTAAACATTGGAGTATGGATTTTTCTCACTTCTGAGGCAAGAACAGAATTTAATTGAGAAAAAGTGGTAGTATTTTAGGCTCCAGTGGAGACAGAAAAATCTATTTTTTTATGTATAAAGGAAACATTTTTGTGACAAAAATAGCTGTATATAAAAGAGGGTATTTTATAATCTCAGAAGACTTATAAAGTCTGTGGTTTAAATTCAATGTTAAAAATTCTAGTGAAACCGTATAAAAATTCTTCAGAAAATACAATGCCCAGGAAGGTTGTCACTCTTCACTTAAAAAATACACAGCGAGTTGTTGCCAGGGGAGAAGGAGGAACTGGGAGTGACTGTTAATGGATATGTGGTTGATTTGGTGGATGATGAGAAGGTTCTGGAATTAGACAGTGGTAATGGTTGTACAGTTTTGTGAATACACTAAAAAACACTGAACCATGTCCTTTAAAAGGGTGAATTTTATGGTATGTGAATCATATCTTACTAACAAAATATGCCAGTACTTAGAATGATTTAACATTCTGCCAAATGAAAATATGCGTGCTTATTTCAAAGCTTCCCATGATTTAAAAACATAATCTCCAGTATAATGCAAATCCCGACTCCCTAGTCGCTGGCATTTAGTTCCTTCAATAATGAACAATGAAAGAAATGGTACGTGTGGTTTTGGAAAATAATCTCTGTAAAAGAAGAGTTGCGGCTGGGAAAGGTGAGTCAGTCCTTTGTTTAATGTGACTGATGACTCATCCTCACCAAGGACCTGGTTGACCTTGCTCTCCTTCTGGAACCTGCAGTGCCTCCCGTCTTCCCCATTGAACGTCTCCAAGAGCTGAAGGAGTCCACGTCTCTAGAGGCCCCTAGTGGCGTCAGTGAAGCCTGGTTTTTGGTTTTCGGTTTTCAGTGCCCTGACCCAATGAAGTTATTCCCAGCCGGAGATTTCAACTCACCTTGCTTCATATAGTTCAAGCCCCGGGGAGCTTGCTGGCAAAACTCAAATAATAGCTGTTATTTATTGTATTATATAAGCTAAAAACATTCCTTTTTGTTGAATTAGAACAATTCCTTGTAGCAGTTTTTCTATTTATGATTTTATGATTGAAACAAATTCTCCCGCTTCGTTTTTTTTCATGAAATTGACAGATATGTTACACATGCAAATTATAAACTGCCGTGACGTCAGTTAACTTTTAAAAGCATGCCTTCTCTCTGCGGACGACATCTAGGTCTTTCACGGCAAAGCTGAATCTATCCTTAGCACCTCTACCATGGATTCCTGTTCCTGTTTCATGTGTTTTGGTCCCAGAAAAAAAGTTTACATTTTTGACCTAACAGAATGCCTTGCTTGTGAGGCACTGTCACACTGTGGGGAAGGAGGGCTTGTTATTTTTGTGCTGCGGTGAGACAAAAGTTTTGCCACTGCTCTTTGCCTTGGGCATCCGTGGAGCCCCGGTGAGAAGGGACCTGATGTGTATGTGTTGACATATGGGATGTGTGTTTAGGGCTTTGGTGCAATTGCACACATGTGTTAGTATGCATTTTCTTGTGTTGCCTTTATTTATTTTCCCCAAAAGTGTCTCTGTATTTGTCTGACAGTCTGTACATAGAGTGTACCTTTGCTACAGAAGTGTTACCTTGTCTCTGTCTCTGGATTGCCTGGCAGTGCACCCAAATTGGGAGATTTACAGAGGCCCCCTTGTTAGACAAAGCAATTATCTTTAACTGTTTGAACCCGGATAAATATTTTGGCAGCAGAATCCACATTAGAGATTTATAGCTCTGGTTAGCAATCTTGATTAAAGAAAAGCTACTTAAAGCTCTTTCAGCTGCATTGGTGGGAAATCATAATTGTTACCAACATTTGATTTCATGAAGGTGTTCTCAAATTTAAAGTGTATTTTCAGTAAGAACAACAATATTTAATATTTTTAGCTTAGACTTAATTTGATACATTTGCATAGTTCCATGCAAGTAACTCATCTTGACTCAACTTTTCCTTTGAGAGCTTTTAAAATCACAACTGTACTATGCTAATTTTTTATGTATCCTGACACATTGGATAATATTTTAATTTCATCATGGAGAAGAGCATTGGATAACATTTTTCACTGTTAACTTTTAACCTCATACATTTTCATAATTTATTTTTTTCCACTTGCTGCTTTGTATGACGTATGTGACACTTGATTATTTAATACTAAATGTGATTTGCATAAACCCAAGTCACACAGCCCTCTTGCCGAAGATAAAGTTGAGGTTAAAGATAAAGATTTATTTTCATATTTGTACAGTGATCGGCTTCAGAGTGATGGTTTTTGTGGGCTTTTATTGTATACGTGTGTAAGAAATTTCATAGGTGTATATTAAGTAGGCCTCTGAGTATTGAGTAATTGTTTTATGGTTTTGATTTATATGGTTTATATTTTCATAGTATCGGCCATATTTTGTTTATACTGTTTATTTCTCTTCAAACCATTAATAATTATACCACAAAGTGTAATTTTTATAGCAATGCAAATGTCTAAGGAACTACAAATACTTTCTGCGTTGTAAGCTCAATAAAGCACGCTGCCTTTGGCCTTCTGGGGGTTCCCTTCAGCTTTATCGCCGGCGTCCCTGAAGTAATTTTAATTCTACGACGTGCCTACATGAACCTGTGCCTCTGAAACACTGTCTTTTCCCGCCCAGGCAGCTGGCTGCTGGGAGAAAAGCATATGTCCTTGGTGTTGAGTGCTGCGGCCTAGCAGATCATCTTGGCCAGTGGGCTGCAGGTCTCAACCAGCTTGAGACCTGATGGCCAGGAATAGTGAGGCTTTTGTGGAAAAATTTCAGGATGTGCTCTGACCATCCTCAGGACCTCTCAGTCAGGGGTTAGTCCTTTCCTCTGACACTCACTCCTGTTCCTCGTGCCCCACTGCCTAGCTAACTCCTGCTCATCCTTCTGTTTTAGCTTAAACATCACGTCCTCAGGACATTTCCTCCCTCAACCCAGAAACTAGGATGAGGCTGGCTGCTCTCACTTTGTAGCATCGTTTTAATTGATGAGCATCCTTACTGCCCTTATACTTGTTTACCTAGACCCATGCCCTGGGCCCTGAGCACTATGGTCTGCTGCTGCCTCCCTCTGCCATGCACAGTGCTTGAATGGGTGATCAAAGAATGAATTGTTTCAATAAAGCAAGCTTTGCAAAGAGTTTCTGCAACACACACAGACACACAGTCATGGACAATATAAATAAGCGGCAGCATGTTTTCATGACCATGGGTCTGAGCTCTGCAGCCAGCCTGCCTGGCTTTGAACCTGGCTTCATATACTTACTAGTGGGGTAACTGTGAACAAGGGGCCTAACCCACGTGTACCTCAGCTTCTTCATTGGTAAAATAGGGATGATAACAGTACCTTTCTCGTGAGGGGGGGTTATGAGGACTAAATGAGTTAATGTATACAAAGGGCTCTTTTTTTTTTAACTTGGAAAATAGTAATCTATTTGTAAATAGAGAAGCAATTTTCAACACTAAGAGCTCAAGCTACCTTCATTTGTTAAGATATATCAATGGGATTTTAAAAAAAATCTCTCAGTCTTGCACTGTGATCACCCTCAATTAAAAAAAAGTTTTAGGGGCCAGCCCGGTGGCGCAGCAGTTAAGTGTGCACGTTCTGCTTCGGCAGCCCGGGTTTGCCAGTTTCAATCCCGGGTGTGGACATGGAAACTGTTCCTCAGAACTGCCATGCTCCCTCTCCTCCAGCCCTTTACTCAGGCTCTGCTTCTGCCTAGAACTCCCACTCTGTCCGCTTGTGGCATTTCCCTACCCAACTCCTGTTCTCCCCGCACATCTCAGTTCAGAGACTGCTCTTCCCAGCAGCTATTCCTGACCGTGAAGTCTGAGCCAGACCCTCTCCTCCATCCCTGCCACCGTGCCCATCCTAGCACTTCATCAGACTGGCCTGTGGTGATCAGCGTACTGTGTACCTAGCATGCAGGATGACTGCCGTCACCCACAGACCTTTACACTTCACCAAGTGGGTACTGGGGTACTGAGCACCCTTCTCTGCTGGGGTGCAACCTCCTGCAAGCTCATGATCTTCTGATCCCTCCAGACCAGGGTCTCAAGTTTTCTATGTCACAGACTCCTCTAAAGCTCAGGAACCTCTTGCAATGATGTTTTTAAATGAATAAAATAAAATGCATAGGAATACAAAGGAAATCAATGATATTCAAAGACTATTCCCAAGATATTTTAGAAACACTGTGATACTTAACAGCATTGGTGCTGTGCTGCTTTATTGGCATACTAAACTGCACGATCTGATGGTGGGTCTAATAGCCACCCTAGTTTTGACATAGGGATGAAGGTGAATGGTATTTTGAGACATCTGCAACAATCTAATGTAAATTGTAAATATCTGATTTCTATGGATGACACAGTCACAGGTACCGATAATACTGCTGGGGTTTGCCACCAGCATTTCATATTATATGAAATGCTATGTTTTAATTAGAGTTTAGGAAAAATAATTTTTTTCCCCATTCAAGATGGAAATATGAATTTCTACCCATAGACCCACTGGGTCCATGGCTCCACGTAAGAGCCCCTGCCCTGGGGGAGAAGCTGCAAACAGTATATGCAGGTGAGAATGCCCACATAGTAATCAACACCCCAAGCTTGACTTAGCGAGGTTAGTCTTCTCCCTGCTCTGGCTCAGGCCTGTGGCAGCCAGGAAGCCCCCTGTGGGAAGGGGGCTTGGTCTCTCTGCTTTGTCCTGCACCCCTAATCTACAACTTACTACTGATGCACTCCTCTTGATGGGCCAAGCAAGGGGAGCATGGTGCTAACACCATAGATGCTATTTTATATGTTGGCAAGACAGATCCCACAGAAGAAACAGAATGCACATGGCCAGCAGTTCTTGACCATCCAGTGTGCTGAAGTTTAAGGACAGAAGTTACCCTTGCAGGACTGTGTTGTGGCCCACTTCCTGCCTTGTAACTGTAGCTCTGAAATGATCCTGATGTAATTATCCTGCATAGAGCCAGGAACACTGGCTGAGGAAGTAAGGAAGGACTAAAGCCCTCAAAACAAAAGCAAAAATAAAACAAATCCCACAGCAAAACTTCCACAAATGGGCACACTGTACGTAAGAGTGAGGATAATCAGGTTAAGAATCTGAAATATTGAATGTTTTCTAGGGTGAGATGGCATATCATTTTTCTCCTCTCTAAAACTAGAATCTAGAGTCAAATGATTTTTCTTTTAAAGATATCAACTCACAAGGACAGAAGACAATAGCAACAAAATTGTGAAGCTGGAAAGTAGATGGGAAGCTGGGAACTGAGTTAACCTAACAAAGCTGAATCCTAAGCCAGCAGTGTAAGAAAGCTCAGAACAATCTAGATTTACACTGTGAATTTCACAAAGGGCTCAGGACTGGTGGAAGCAGGTAGCCGTGGAACTGGTGGTATGAGGGAAACAGGGTGAGAGCAATTTGAGAAGCAGTTCTGTCCTTAAGTATCATTCTCCTATGCTATGTCACTGCTACCCTGACCAAAGTCTGGAGTAAAACAGAGGACTGCTAGGATGGGTGATGGATGCCAGGCACAGCTGAGTGTGTTGGTGCTATTCACAAAGAAGGGGAATTAAGTGACAATATGTGTTGAGTGCTCAATGCTAAAAGTTGATACTCCCCACTCAGCTCTCAGGTCACTGACACCTTTATCTTCTAGAGATTGAAAGACTTTTCTCTGGGGTACTGAGCAGCCAAGAGGAAAGACCTCAAGGTAGTAACATCAGTCATCTTTCCAACAAATGTACCCCCCTCCCACCATCACCCTATAATAAAGTTCAAAGTTGGCAAGTTGCTCCCCACACTCAGAGCTTTCAATCAGGGTTTTAGCTCCCCTGAACAATCCAGGGATCACTGGATATTTGTGGACAGCCTCTAACATGGAAAATGGAGACATAATAAAATAGAAAAATATCAACTTGGGGAAACAGCCTATGCAGAGGAAAAAAACCAAACTGTCATTAATATATTGAGAGAGAGAGATGAAACTGTTGCAGCCATGAAACAAGAACAAGGTATGATCAATGAGGAACATTCATAGAGCAAAAATAAGCTCTTAGAAATTAAAAATATGACAGCAAAAGTGAAAAAAAGAAAGAATTTAAAGTTTAGAAGATAAATTTTAGGAGTCTTCCAGAAAGAAAAACACAAAGAAAGAGAAACCAGCAGAGAAAATCCAAAATCCAAAAACAGCTGTTCCAGAAAAAGACAACAGAGAAAGCAGGATGACATAATCAAATAAAGTAATTCAAGACAAAATTTCCAGAACTGAAGGGCATGAGTTGCTAGATTGAAAGGGCCTACCTAGAACCCTGGAGAATGGTTGTAAATAGAGAAGACTGTCATTGGGCCCTATGCCCAGGGAAAAAAATTCTCCAGGCTTCCAGAGAGAAAAAGAAAAAAAAAATTAGGAAAAAGAAATTAGAGTGTCTGTGTATATAGCAACAGAAACACTGAAAACAAAAAGATAAGCAATGCCTTCAAATTTCTGATAGAAAATTATTTCCAACCTATAATTCTATACCTAGCCAAACGATTAATAAAATGTCAATAATAATGACATTTTTGAGATATTCAAGGTCTCAAAAAACCTTCTCTCTCATACATATACACCTCTTTTAAAGAAGCTCCTGGAGGACATGCTCCACCAAGGGAAGTGTATGTAATAAATATTACAGGAAATAAGAGATTCTGCACGGGAATGATATGAAACCCACTCTCCAGAGAGCTATTGAAGAGAGAGCCTAGAGTGCGAGACTTCCTCACTTGTAGAAGGGTTCTGGTCCAGATTGGAGCAGTGTGGCTTAAGAGAGCTGTCACCACAGAGTGCTGGTATCCCATCTTTTTATCTGAGGACAGAAGGCCTGGGTAAGCCTGACGCCGATTCTTACCTGTGCTCTCCCGTCCCTGCCATGTATTGATGAAGTTCTACTCTCCCCTTCATGCCCTGCTGCTTGGATTAGCCGCTCATTCTACCCCATAGGAGTATTCTGTTTTTACCTCTCCTGAGAGATGCTGGGAGGCCACAGGGAGCTAGAAAAATAGCAGAGAGAGAGAGTGAGGGAGCGAGAGAGCGAGAGTGAGGAGCACACTCTCCCTACCTACATTGTCGCAAACACCTAATAGGCAGCTCACACTAGAGTCCTTCCAGATTGCCCATCTCTGGTAAGCTCTAATTCCAGAGATTAACCCATTAGATTCTCAACTGATATACCCAGAAAGAGGGAGAGAAGAAGATAGAAAGGAAGGAAGGAAAGAAGGGAGGGAGGGAAGGAGGGAGGGAGGGAGGAAAGAAGGAAGGAAGGGAAGAAGAGAGGGAGGGAAGGAAGGAGGGAGAGAGGCAGGGAGGGAGGGAAGAGGAAGGTTAGTGTTATATGGGACACAATTTGAAAACATTCTCTAACTTGGATATTTGAATTTCGTTCAAAAAATTTTAAATCACTTGCCTAGGTTTTTCATAACTACAGACAAATGGGTCTTCACAACAGTGTTTTAAATTTCTTGAGTAAATGCTATGCTGGATAATTCAGATTATCAGACCCTATGGTAGGAATTTGTCACTTTCATTTCTGCCAGCGTCTGAACACTCTTCTCTAGGGGGACTCTCACACCTTGTGAATGTTAGTGGGAAGCAGAACTCCATGGATCCTGAGAGAAGCTGAAAGGAAGAAACATTCCCTCTCCCCAGCCCGTAATACCCAGGGTGTAGGTATATGACTGACAACTCCTCATATGCTTTCTGCCAGCACCTAGCTCTCAAGGAGTGACACAGACTTGAAAGCTGTCCTTCGATAGTGCACTCCACAGTGGTGGCAGTGGGGCTGCAGCAGTGCCACATCTCGACTGGACCTCAGGCTCTCTGGGCATGGCCTCGGCTGTACTCCCCAGGGCCTGGCTTCCCTCAGTTGCTGCTCCTCATAAGTAATCTGCACTGAGTTCTTGAGCCTCCTTATTGATTCTGTCAGGTACCCATGGCCTTTGGATAAGACCATTTTCTGCTAAAGTTAAAAATAAAAAAAATGTAGAATGCAATTAATCCATTCATCTTTATAGTTGGTTTACATGTGGCATCTCTTCATTTTGATGTCAAAAACCAAAATAATTATATGTCTTGTTTTTCTACTTCATCTGTTTTTAGTCCCCTATTGCTGAGCTAACAAATTACCACAACCTTTATGACTTAAAACAACACAGATTTTTTTATCTTACAGTTCTGGAGGCCAGAAGTACGCAAATGAGTCTTACAGGCTAAAAGCAAGGTGTTGGTGAGATGGCATTCCTTCCAGATGATCTAGGGGAGAGCCTATTCCTGGTGTGTTCCAGCTCCTCGAGTCTGCCTGCATTCCTTCATTCATGGCCCCTGTCAGCAATGACATCACTCCAGCTTCTGTTTCTGCCTTCAGTTCTCCTTCTCTGGCTCTGACTCTCCTTTCTCACTCTTTCACTGTAAAGATTCTCGTGAATACATTGAGATGATGTGAATAATCCAGGATATCTTTTCTGTCTCAAAATCGTTAATCACATCTGCACAGTCCCTTTGCAAATAAGGGAACATACTCCCAGGGTCTGTGGCTTAGTCCTTTGGCAGGCCATTGTTCTGTCTGCTGCAACATCCACAATAATTTTGCACCATTATCTTTTTATTTTCAGAATTCCCAATTATTAGGTTATCTGAATTTTAAAAAGGAATAATACATTACTCTTTAATAGTTTGCCTTTTAATCTTCTAATTTTGAAAACCTAAATAAGTACACAACCAAAATTTTTCAGACTTTTTTTTCCTATACGATGTGTTTGTGATTTTTAAAAATTCCTAAGTGCTCTTTGAGAATTGGATGTGAGCATTTATCATTTAAAACATTAAGTTTATCCAAATGACCACAACTTGACATAGAGTTGGCCGACTAAACATTTATACAGCACCGATTAGGGGGCACTCCCTGAAAGGCTGGGCAGAAAAAAAAGAAAAAAAGGTATGCTTCCTATTCCTGAAGAACTTATCATTTAGTTGACAAGATCACAAAAGAGGCCATCTGCTCAGCAGCTAGAGAAAATGGAACCATTGATAAATTCCAGCTGTGTAGTAACTGGGAGAATGTGTGTTCCCACGGGTTTCTCCGCCAGCCACTGGGTTAATGTGTACTCTGTGCCTCTTATGGTTTTAGAGGCTGTTCAAATGGCTGTAAACAGATATGGTCCTTGGAGGAGTTTATAACTCCTGAGATTGTAGACTTGATGGAATTTCAGTGGGAGCACTGAGCAAGTATACAGGTGGATTACAGAAAATACGTGTCACGGCATGTACAACTGACCTTGTGCAGATGGTCTATCATAAAGTGTGCTGGATATCTACCAGAAAGTACCAGTGGAGCACCACACAGACTTGTGGTTAGCTCAGCTTCAGCCAGGCAAAGGAGGATGTGCATTTGTTATTGTAGACAGGAGAACTAGTATTTCATAAGTGTTTAGTGTATCCTTCAAGCTTTTTACGTTTTCTCTTATTTTCCTTACAATAACTCATTTTAACAGATGAGGAAACAGGCTTAACCAAGTTGAGTGACTTAGCTGAATTGATTCAGGGCCTAAGTGGCCGAGCTGGGATTCAAACCCAGGTCTGTTTGAATCTTTGCACTATAGCAAAGACTGCCTCAGACAATGTATATCTTAAAGATCATCCAGATTTATTGAGTCTAAATGGTCTTGGAGAAGAAAATATCTCACGACTTAAGGATTATAATAGTACCTAAAAAGAAGCTGGAAGCATCTTTTCTTGCTATTTTCTTGATTCACTGAGCTGAAATGCCTGGAAGGAGCAGGTAGTATTGTAGTGTGGCTAACGCTCTGTTTCAAATTGAAGATGGCCACCTGAATGGCCTTTTCCCTGTGGCAGACCAGGACTTTTGCACATCTTGTTTTAGAATGACTATGGTTTCTGTAGGGTTTTTGTCCCTCGGTCTTAAGTATTGGAAGCTCTCAAGTTGTCCTAAGAACTGGTTCTTGATTTCTCAACTGGATGGTGGGCAGAAGAAACACTCTCCTCTTGATGGACCTACTCCAGTGAGTGGACACCCAGGATGGATTAATGCCGATGCTAAGAGAGATTTTACAGATTATTCTAAGCAATTTGTTTTCAATTGGTGAGGTAACTGGTATTTGGGGACAGACTGTGACTGTCTATGTGGTTTCCCAGCTGGATCCAGAGGCCAGGTCTCCTGTTTTCAGGACAACAATTCAAGATGCCATACTTCCCCCTACTTTGTAGGACTGGGAACTGAGAGTGTGGGCTGGATTTCTTCCCCTCTTTTCCTCCCTCTTCCTTCCTCCCTCCCTCCCTTCCTCCCTTCCTCCCCTCCCCCCCTCCTCCCCTCCTCCCCTCCTCCCTTCCTCCCTTCCTCCCTTCCTCCCTTCCTTCCTTCCTTCCTTCCCTCTTCCTTTATATTGTCCAGTGCAGAGGTGAAGGCACATGGGGGCTCTGCTTCAAGGCACAGAAGGAGAGAAAGATAACTAGAGGCATATGGCCTGGTCGCTAGTGGCTCCTCTGTTAAGCATAGAAGTAAAATTCTTTCCCTCAAAAGCAAACAAGTAAATAAGACCCTAACCCAAGACACTTAATGCAAAGCACTGGCTATCAGGTAATTTTTTAAAAAAATAAGCAACCTAATAGACAAAAAACTTAGAAAATTAACCACTGGTCTTAGGAGAAAAGAACTGTTCATGTGAGTCAGTTATATGAGGGAATACAAATCACATAATGACTCATCAGAGAATAAATTCAGGAAACCTAGTTGAGAAGGCTTTTTTCTTCCTGATGTGATACTTTAGGTCTTATGGAAAACAGTGTTTTCCTAGTTTCCTTCCTTCCTTCCTTCCTTCTCTCCCACCCTCCTTCCCTCTTTCCTTTCTTCCTTCCTTTTTCTTTCCTTCCTTCTTCTCTTCTTTCCATGAAGTATGCACTCACTTACTTATTCTTTTCATTAAGTCACCGTTGTGAGTTAAATTGTATCCCCTCAAAAGATATGCTGGAAGCCTAAACCCTGCATGTGAACTTACTTGGAAAAGGGGTCTTTGCAGATGTACTCAAATTAGGATGAGGTCATACTTGAATAGGGCGGGCCTTAATCCAATGTTACTGGGGTCTTTAAAAGAAGAGAAGACAGAGAGACACACAGGGAGAACGCCATGTGATGACAGAGCCCAAGATTGGAGTGATGCGTCTACAAGCCAGGGAACAGCAAGGATTGCCAGCAACCCCGAAGCTCAGAGGAAGGTACGGAACAGCTTCTCCCCTAGAGCCTTCAGAGAGAGCAGGGCCCTGCTGACGCCTTGATTTTGGACTCTGGCCTCCAGAACTGTGAGAGAATACATTGCTGTCGTTTTAAGCCCCCTAGTTTGTGGTCCTTTTTTACAGCAGCCCTAGGAAGCTGATACGGTCCCCAAACACTTCCACAATTCTTGTTACAGCCAGGCGCTGTGAGTCGAGTGTGTGATAGGGGAAAGGAAGACCAAACAGGTGACTGTGACACAATTCGTTAGCCTCTAGGAACCCACAGGCTAGCACTGAGGAACCTCAGTGAGTCCCCCTCCCACCCACAGGTACGTCCACTTTTCAGAACAGCAATCAAGGACAGGTGGCACCTATGGTGATGTCTGTGTGTTACACTTTTAACTCAGGGACTGATCACAGGAAAAACTGTGACGAGAGGAAATGTTAATAAGTCTTTAGAGTCAGACAATAATTGAGATGGCTTTGGAGAACTGAGGCCACAATTGTAAATTACTAAAAGAACAACGGTAATATTTAGGGTTCTGTTTTGAGTCGTTTTGGGGTCCTTAGTGAAGATTAAAGGACGGAAGAAATCAAATAGAAGGGAGTAAGAAAGCTCTGTCTGAAAATACTTTGAGCCAGGATTCAAGGGGAAGATGTGGTGTGGAGCGAGATCACTAGCTCCCGAGGACCCGCATCCCTTTCCGCTTCTCTAGCAACAGCCCTTCCTTCTTCTCTCGCACACACAGTAAATTCCTACTGGATTGGCTTGAATTAAGTTGTGATCATCTCCCCAGCTCTGATTTTCCATAAAGAGTTGAGCTGGTAACGAGTGAGGAGGGGACTTGCAATGCTCTGCTGGTTTTTGTCCTATGAGCTTACCCAGGCTGGCCTTGTACCCTGAACGCTGGTTCAAACTATTTCCTATGAGGACTTTGGGGAAGACGGAAAGAGGGGAAGATGGAGAAAACAAAAGCGTGTAAAGTCTGGGGTAGGGTAGAGCAGCAAGGAGCGGTAAGAGTGGGAGGAGCAGATGGTTTGTACCCAAGCAAATGGTGGCTGTCAGCCTGGCTCAGCCCAGGGGACACTTGCATACAAGTGCTTGTACCTGGATTGAGCCTGACTTGAATGCTTCCCACCCTAAACTTTGTAAATAACTATGAGCTGCTCCAGTTTTAAAATCAGCTGCTCAGTGATTGATAATTTAAATTTAGCAATGCTTAATTTGGAAGAGCTTTATATGTCTAATGGAAATAGCCAAACAGGCCAAATAGGAGACAGCATGATACAGTCGAAGGCACCAAAGACTTGCATCTGGGATGTTCTAGATCAGTGTCTCTCAACTTTTTTTCATTATCATCCATGAAAGAGTCATTTTAGGCATATTTTCCTAATTGCCTCCCGCATGAAATTATAATACCATAGATATCTTACATATCTGTTTACATACCGTATGCATATCTGTGGTTTATGTATTTAAAGAGTAGGAAGCCCTCCCATCTCAAGAAGCAATTTCTCCTGCCTGGGGGCAGTATCACCCACTGAGAATTCCTGCTCTAGATGAGAACTGACTCCAGGACCTAGGAATCCCCGGGTGAGGACAGAGGCCTACAACTGCAACGTCTTCGTCCAGAGAGCATGGGTTTAGAAATCTGTCAGACCTTGCCTTGAATTCCACTGGTGCCCCTCCTACCTGTGACCCTGGGCAACTTACATAACTTATCTTGAGTGTTAGTTTCCTGTCTATATTATCTATATTAAGGGTGATTTAGATAAAAGTAAAGCTAAGTACTTTGCACTTGTCTGACATCTAGTCTGTGATCAAAGTAGATGATCTTTCTTTTGAGTTCTTTGCTAGGCTGTTTTCCCCAGCTTCTGCTTACTTGCAGCAAGTGAAACCGGCCTGGGGCCCAGTGTGCAGATTCTACTGAGGGTCTGCACAGGTGCTCCAGGGGTGGATGTTTATAGGAAATCTGTTGGGTTTTATACGTTAACATTGCTTCTTGCTGAATTCTCTTATTGTTTCATAAATTTTTGTGTTAAATATCTTGGATTTCCATGCACATAGCGACAAGTTTGCTTGCTTTTCGCTGACGTTTATAATTCTTTGTCATTCTTTAGCAAATTACAGATAAAAGCACAAGAATGCTGGTTAAACTATATTAAATCAATCATAATAGACTTTAACATAAAGAGCACGAAGGAGAGAAAGTGGTCACAACATATGTCATTTAGCAAACATTTATTGAAAACTGACTGTACAATCGACATCATTCTAGGTGCTGGGA